>NC_134781.1:30654718-30664718 GCF_046742065.1 Oratosquilla oratoria | reverse complement strand
TTGGCCACCATCTTGAAAAAATGGCGACCAAAAACAGTTTTTTTCCAAATATCTCACTAGAAACTAATTTTAACGAACAATGTATCGAAACAAAATGTATTCTACATAAAATTTTCTACAAAAGTTATTTTATTCAATTTTGTGATATACCTCACTGTTTTTGCGCTAAATGTGCGAAAAGATTGTGTTTATCTTTATTTGATACCTACAGTGCACAAAGATCATATAATAATTTCCTTTGTATGCTATACTGAATAAAATATCTAAGTTTCTAACTTGATTATAGTCTTTCTTTTGTTTTAGAACTATTAAAATAGATAGTTAAAGCTTCAGTGAAACCCCAGGCAGTTGTTGGTGCAAAATGTCTTCATTGGGGAAATGTTTAATATGCGATGGACAGCTTTCTGTGGGTGAGACTAGAGAAGTTAAAGAGAAAGGAATAAAGACACTGATTGATTATAGCATTAAGTGGAAAGACGGAAAACATTCTCTGTTAGAAGGACTAAAAGTGTGAAAGTGCATGAAAAATGTAGAAAAGTGTATACAAAAGAACGGAGAGCTGAAACTTTCCAAGCAAGGCAGAAAACCTCGCAAGTGCCGACAACGTCACTGAGAAGTCAAGAATTACAGTTTGATTTTCTTCATGATTGTCTCTTTTGTGGAAAAGATGCATCAAGTGACTTTTTGAAAAAAGAAAGCAAAAAATATTTAGGTGATCGTGAATCTGTGCACTGTATAGAGATGCTGCATGTTAAGGATACTATTTTGAAAGCTGGTGAAATGAGAAAAGATGAATGGGGCAAAGAAGTATGTACTCGTATATGTAACGTAGTGGATTTAGTTGCTGCTGAGGCAAGGTACCATTCAGCCTGCATGAAAAAATTCTACCAAACATCTTCTGGTATGAAACGTGGTCGTCCCAAAAGCTCTACGGTTTCTGAGGCAATGAGTCATGCTTTTAACTACTTGGAGGAAAATCGAGAGGAATGCCAGTTTACTTTCAGTGAGATTTTTTCAGAATATGAGGGTGAGCTACCAACTGATAAAACCATAAAATCTGAATTGATAGAGAGATATGGACATGATATTATTGTTTCTGTGAACAAAAATAGAAAACCAGTGATCTGTTTCCTTGACACAGGAAACAAAATTTTGACTGACGCTTGGTACGAAAATCATAGAAGTCATGACGAGAAGGAAGAACGGCTTCGGATTGTAAAGACTGCCGCCAGAATAATTGCTGAAGATATAAGATCGCAGATGTACGAAGCAGATCAGTATCCACCACCAGAAAATTTCCTAGAAGAATTGGATTCACTTATTCCAGAAACTCTCCAGTGCCTTGTTAAGACAATAGTCTTAAAAAACAAGAAAGGAAATCAAAGAAAATGGAATAGGAAATGTACAGCAATTTCACATGCTATCCTTACAGCAGCTAGACCAAACTCTTTCATATCTCCTCTACAAATAGGACTTGCTGTTCACTTAAGTCAGAAGTATGGCTCTAAGCATCTACTGAATGTGCTCTCTGCGTTGGGATTATGTGCGTCCTATGCTGAGGCAGCACTCTTTCAAGTATCTGCTTTGCAGCATCTATGACGTCACTATCTGTTTTATTTATGACGTCACCATCAACGTCATTTGTTACGTCACTAACACGTCATCATGTGCGTTGTCAACGACGTGACCATCCATGCTATCACCACTACCACCACCCTCACCACCACCACCACCACCACATCTGCCATCATCACAAGTGTTACATCCATCATCACTACCGCCACGACATCTTCCAATACTAATTCAACATCATCTAATGAGGGAAACAGGATGAAGAGGAGGAGAGGGGGAGGAAGGCAAGGAAGAAGAGGAGGAGGAGGAGGAGGAAAAGGAAGAGGAATAGGAGGAGGAAGAGGAGGAGGATGTGGTGAGGAGGAAGGGAAACAGGAGGAACAAGAAAAGGAAGAGGAGGAGGAGGAGAAGGAGGTGTAGGTGGAGGAATAATTGTAGGAGGAGGAGGGGGAATAGGAGGGAAAGGAAAAGGAGAAGTAATAGTAGGAAGAGGAGGAGAAGGAGGAAGAGGAGGCAGATGAGGAGGAGGAGGAGGAGGAGGAGGAGGAGGAGGAGGAGGAGGAGGAGGAGGAGGAGGAGGAGGAGCGATTTAATTACCGCCGTCCCGGCCGGAACTCCCCCGAGTGGGACTCGGGACCAGGCTGGGAGTCCAGCCGTTAAGCAATGTTGAATACTTAGTGTGCGTGAGTGGAGTTCCGTGACTGTGTTCATGCATGTGCATGTACCTGAGGTGTGTGTGTGTGTGTGTGTGTGTGTGTGTGTGTGTGTGTGTGTGTGTGTGTGTGTGTGTGTGTGTGTGTGTGTGTGTGTGTGTGTTTTACTATGGTCTTGGATCACGTGCTGGACTCGTGATCCCCAGCTATTTCCCTCCTGAAAGAGAGCTTAGAGCTCATATATGCTTACTCGTGTGTGTGCGTGTATTTGCTTTTACCTAATTGCAATATACACGAAAGTAGAAAGGAGCTACACCCGAGGGGTTCCGTCTATCTTATCTTCGATTAATTTATCTTGAAATACGTTTATGGCTTTAGACCGTAATATATCTTCTTTTAGGCTCTTCCATGAGCTCATTCATCTATAAAAAAAAAGGGTGGGGTTATCTCTCTCTCTCTCTCTCTCTCTCTCTCTCTCTCTCTCTCTCTCTCTCTCTCTCTCTCTCTCTCTCTCTCTCTCTCTCTCTCTTTCTCTCTTTCTCTCTCTTTCCTTGACCTGAACAACGCAATTACATCACCTCTCTCTCTTTTTTTTTTCTTCCATTGTTGGCAGATCTAGTTCGTCTAGTCTCTCCTAGTAATGTATATCCACAAAGAATCAAATTTTCTTCTCATTGTATTTCCTCGATCTTATAAGATTCATCTTGTGCGAAAACACACTACAGCTTCTTACTCTTATCTGGGACGGATTAGGTTCTCTTAGGCCGCCTCATGACCGGTATCATGTCACACTGTCCGGCCACGCTGCTCCCACAGTCCCCAACCATGCGGCAGATGCGGCGGCACCGCAATAGTGTGACATCTCTCACTGGATTCTGTGTGTTATCGCAATGCAGCACCAGACAGTGTGATAATGATGAAAATAGTGATAATGATGATAATGGTAATAATAATAATGGTGATAATGATAATAATAATGATAATAATAATGATAATAATAATAGTGATAATGATGATAATAGTGATAATGACAATGATGATGATGATTGACTGATGATAATGATTGATGATAATGATGATGATAATGATGATAATTATAGTAATAATGATGATAATGATAATAATAATAGTGATAATGATAGTGATAATGATAGTGATAATGATAGTGATAATAATAATGATAATAATGATAATAATGATAATAATGATAATAATGATAATAATGATAATAATAATAAAGATGATAAAGATGATGATGATAATAACGCCGAGTGGGAGACCAACCAGACACATTGTCATGTTCCCTTTTTCTGTCATGTATTTAGTGACCAACTTGACCTCGAACACTATTCCTCTGAAGAAGCCACTCAGGCGAAATTAGTCAGGAATGACAGTATTTCCCTCAGGCCGTGTTCCCTTTACCTCCTACCCACATTCGTCACAATGTTCACACAAGAGTAATAATAATAATAACAACAACAACGATAATACATACATATATATACCAAAGGCTTTCTTCTGCCTTACAGGGGAGGTAGCCAAAAAACAAAGGCATAAAATTCACTCCCACCCATTCCATATCTATCACACTCCAGCCCCCTCCACCCCCTTCCCTCCCTCTCATCTCGGGACCATCTGGATGACGGGTCATCCCAGCATCTTGTCTACTGCCCTGGGTCAGAAGCAGTGTTGCAAGACACAGCACATCCACAGCAAGGCCGCTTCATCAAATCGGAGACCTCCCCTCTCCGTCTCCTCATGCAGAAAAGAAGACGGGGAGAAATCCCTTCGGGCTGCGTCAAATTTTTCTCACAGATACTCCCCCTCCCCCACCCCACACCCATTCCACCTTATGGGTCATAACATCATCCATACACAACCATTCTCCATTCACTCCTGTCTTCTGTCCTCTCCCGTCCTTCCTCGACAGACACTCCCCTCTTCCCCAAAGCCCCTTGCACCCCACCCATCCATCTCATCCTAGGTCGCCCCCTCTTGTTCACTCCCTCCACATCTACCTTCCACACATTTTTCACTAGTCTTTCTTCACTCATTCTTTCCATGTGTCCAAACCATCCCAATACTCTTTCATCAACCCTATCTCCCAACTCCCTTTCCACCCCCGTTCTCCTCCTCACCTCCTCATTTCTCATTCTATTCAGCCTAGTAACCCCTATCATACTTCTCAGGCATTTCATCTCAAACACATGAAAAATTCTTTCTTCCTCTCTTATGTTCCATGTTTCTGCCCCATACATTGCTGTCGGCACAATCACTCCTACATATAACTTCCTCTTGTCATCCATTCCCAAATGTCAATTTCTCATTACACTTTTTAATCCACCAAGGCATTTACTCGCTTCTCTCAATCTACATTCTACCTCCACCTCTACTCCTCCCTTTCCTGCCACATTCGCACTCAAGTATCTAAAACTATCCACTTCCTCCAGTCTCTCTCCCTTGATACTCACTTCCAGTCTACTGCCACTTTCACCCCTTGTACATCTCATTACCATAATCTTACCCACATTTATCTTCAACTTTCTTTTTTCACACACTCTTCTAAGCTCCGTCAATAACTTCCTCAATCCCTCCTCTGATCCTACCACAAGCGCAGTGTCGTCCGCAAACAACAGCTGGCTTATATCTCACTTTTCTTCATTTGCTTTAATCATCTCCAATCCCTCACCCACCACCCTGGCATTTACCTCTCGCACCACCCCACATAGCACATCCCTGACGAAGTCCCATCTTTACCTCAAACCACTCACTCTCTCCATTTCTAATCCTAAGACACGCTCTACTTTTATTGTAAAAACTCTTGACTGTTCCTAAAAGCTTTCTTCCTATCCCGTATATCTGCAATACCTCCCACAATGTCTTCCTGTCTACCCTGTCATAAGCCTTTTCCAAATCCATAAAAGCCCCAAAAAATATCCTTACCTTTTCTTATAGCTTTCTCACATATCTGTCTTACCACAAAAATCTGATCTACGCAACCTCTACCTGTCCTAAACCCACACTATTCCTCACCGATTAATCCCTCTGTTCTTCTCCTAATCCTCTCTGTCAAGATCCTCCCATAAGCCTTTCCATCTACACTTAACAAGCTAATCCCTTTAAAACTACTACACTCACACTTGTCCCTATTTCCCTTGTAAAGCGGAACTATACTGGCACTCCTCCAGTCTTTCGGTACTCTACCCTCTCTTAAACAAACATTAAATAACCTTACCAGCCAGTCCACCATCACTGTACCTCCTTTTTTTTTCAGACATTCTGCATGGCATCCATCCAGACCAGGTGCCTTACCTACTCTCATCATCTTAACAACTGCCTTCACTTCATCCTTCCTTATTTCTCCTCTATTTTCCTCACTCATCACGGTCATTTTCTTTGCACTTCCCACTGCAACTACCTTTCCCTCCCTGTCCTCCTTCACATTTAGCAACTTCCTAAAATACTCTGCCCATCTTCCTCTTATTGCCTTCTCTTCCATTATCATCTCTCCATCTGCACCTTTCACCTTTTTTCTCTACTTGATTCGCCTCCTCTTCCTCTCTTAATTTCTTTCCAAAACATCTTTTTATTGCTTTTAAAATTTTCTGTCATATTCTTCCCACATTTCACATCTGCTCTCCTCTTTGCCTCCTTCATCTTATGCTTTACTTATCTTCTCTTTTCTTTGTACCTCTCATATGATTCCCGCGTCCTATTTAGTAAACAATCTGTGAAAGCTCACTTCTTTACTTCCTCATCCCACCACTCACTACCCTTCCTTCTATTTCCTCCTGTCCTTCTTGTTCCACACACCATCTTTGCACACCTTGTGACGCCCTCCTTGAACCATCCCCATTCTTTCTCAACTACTAGTTCTACTCTATCCTTCACTCCCTCCCACTCCTCTCTCAGCTTCTTCTTATACTCATTCTTCTTTTCTTTCTCATTTAAGCAGTTCACTCTAAGTACCTCCCTACCTTTTGTCCTTTTCCTCTTTCTCCATCTATCTTCCACTCTCAACTTACCTTCCACCAGAAGGTGATCTGATATTCCCCACTCTCTCCCCTTAGAACATGTACATCCTTAACTCTTCCTATTATACTCCTATCTACTACTACATAGTCCATTAACGCTCTATCTACCACCCTTCCATCCATCACCCTCTCCCATGTGTACTTATGCTTAACTTTCCCCCTAAACACTGTATTTGCTATCATCAACTCTCCTTCTAGACACATCTTCACTATCAATTTTCCACTACGATTCTCTCCTGGAACCCCACACTTCCCAATCACTCCATTTATTGGTACATTTCCTACCCTAGCATTAAGGTCTCCCAATACAACTATATTGACGTTTCTCCCTAATCCCTCTATACATTTATTTGAATCTATTTAAAAAAAGCCTCCCTTTCTTGTACACTCTTCTCACTACCAGGCCCATATGCACTTACAAAACCCACATCTCCTTTCCGAGTTTCACCTTCATCCACATTAACCATGAAGAAACCTCCTTCCACTCCATTTCACGCTTACCTATCTCTTCACTTATTAGTATAGCCACCCCTTCTCTCCCTCGTCCTCTCTTCACTCCTGAGACCCTCCCAACTACACTCCCAAACTCACACTCGCCCTTCCCTCTCAACTTAGTTTCACTCACAGCCAACACATCCATCTTTCTTCTCACAAACATACTGCCTATCTCTTCCCTTTTACTCTCATCTGTACTACATCCACGCAGATTAAAAGACCCAAACCTTAGGGTACTGGTTGGAAAAGTCCTAGACCCTCTTATGCCTTAACATTTTTTTTTCTTTTAGGAATGTCCCTTGTGGAGCTACAGGGAGAAGGATGCCTAGTCCTACTCCCCGATCCGTTTTTCTCGCCTCTTGCGATTCAAGTGGGAATACTTAGTGGCAGTATTCTACCCCCCACCACAGGGTAGGAGAAAAAAGGAAATGAATATTCAGAGAAGTGGTACAGGACAGTAACAAGGGGTTGGGGGATAGCATAAAGGAGGGACAGTCACAGTATAATAGTGTCATAATTTTTCTGTGAACAGAGTCCTCCTCTATCACAGACAAAATGCTACTTTATAACAACATGCAGCCAATACCCCGTCTGGGGTATTGGCTGCATGTAACAATAATAATAATAATAATAATAATAATAATAATAATAATAATAATAATAATTGTGTATACATTGTGACGAATGTGGATAGGAGGTAAGGGAACACGGGCTGAGGGAAATACTTTTATTCCTGACTAGTTTCGCCTGAGTGGCTTCTTCAGAGGAACATAGTTTGAAGTTAAGTTAATAAAGGTTTATTGTATAAATATGTACAGTTTTACATACATTGACATACAATGCGGGCAACAGCCCGCCAGTGGGGGAGTTGTTGTGCCCTAGTGGGTGGAAGGTGAGGGCTTAGGGAGGTCAGCGAGGGGGGGGCGCCGCCCTGAGCACCCCAAGCATTACGTCCATGGGCGTGTGGCGGACAAGGAGGGCAGCTCTCGTTGCCCGACTGCTGAGGAGGCTGCCTTCTGCAGGGTGGGCGGGGGTCTGCGGCGCTGGTCGGAGGGCCTCCGTGGCCGGGCAGGACAGTAGGTAGTGCAGCAGCGGGTGGCGGCTGTGCCTACCGCAGTGATCGCACTGTTGCCCTTGGAAGCCGTCATACAGCTCCTCCCTGGTGCAGTAGCCCAGCCTAACCCTTTGCAACAGTACGCCGTCCGCCCTGGGCTGTTGATGGAAGGCGCTCAACGTCTGATAATCGGTGGTGGCGGCGTACCAAGCAGCTAGTCTTTTTGCTCCTTCTAACTGCCGGTGAGTCTGGTGGGCGCGGCGGGCTGCGGCACGCCTGGCTCGTGCCTTCACGTACGACAGACTAGGTGGCACGTGCCTGGTCACGTGGGGAGCGCCAGCGGCTCTTTTTGCAGCAACGTCGGCGGACTCATTGCCTCGCACGCCAACGTGGCTGGGCATCCAGTGCATCCTTACCCGACGTCCCTGTGCGGCGAGGCTCTGCAGGCTGCCCAGGACGGCGGTGACGAGTCCCACGTTGTCGCTGGGGCACGGCTGCTGGAGGACCTGCCACGCCGTTCTGGAGTCTGTAAGTAGGACCACAGTAGCCTCCTGGCGGTTCTGGGCGTGCTCCAGGGCCAGGTGGATGGCCACAAGCTCTGTCTGTAGGGTGGAACAGTAATCCGGCGTCCTCTCGAGCAGTTCGGTCCCAACGGTGATGGCAGCGGCGCCCGTCCTGCTACTCTCGGGGTTGACTGAGCCGTCGGTGTAGTATATGGCACCGCCCGGCTCAGACACCTGCGCCACCGCCATGAGGGTGTGATGCCGCAGCTCCTCGGTGGTGCAGAGCGCCTTGCTGGCCGGTAGCCGGGTGGTGGAGAACTCTGCTGTGGGGGGCTCCCACGGGGGTGGGGCTCGGTAGGTGGGGGCCGGGAGGTCGGCGTGTGGCCAGCGCCAGCTGTTAATGTGGGCGAGGCTGCGGGTGGCCAGGGTGGACTGGAGTAGCCACGGGTTGCGGTGGAGGACATCGTTCCCTTGCGTCATTGCGAGCCGTAGTCTTTTCTGTGCTACTCCTTCGGAGTCGCGCTGCAGGACCCTGGCCACGCGGCAAGCTACGATCTGTTCTACTCTGGTGGTGAGTGGCACCAGGCGGGTCTCGTTCTGCATGACGCACGCACTGGTCCATCTCGGAGCTCCCAGCATCGTCCTCATGGCGGTGTTTTGCAGCACCTCGAGCCGCTCCTGTTGGCTACGGGAGAGCGATATGAGGACTGGGGCGCTGTAGTCCACCAGGGAGCGCACTGCAAATATGAAGTACAGTCGGAGGACGGAGAAAGTAGTCCCCGCTGTGGGTCGTGTCATGGCTCGCATTACGTTCAGCCTAGCCTGGGCCCTTTCCCTCAGGTAGGTGGCGTGGGCTGTAAAGGACAGCCACTTGTCCACCCATACACCGAGGTACTGGTATGAGTTAGCCCAAGCCAGTCTGACGCCCTGGACGCAGAGCTGACCTGCCGGGTCGGCAGCCCTCACCATCATGGCGCGGGACTTCTCTGCAGAGATTTTGAGTCCCAGCTCCTCGCATTTCCCGCTGATAATGTCGAGCGCCTGCTGCGCCTTCCTGAGCTTGTTGCCCCTCCCGGTGACCACGAGGGCGAGGTCATCGGCGTAGCTGAGGAGGACGGTGCCATTGTGGAAGGGCAGGGCCACCAGCTGCTCCATCAGCAGGTTGAAGAGGAAGGGGCTGAGGATACCACCCTGGGGCGTCCCGTTCTCCAACCTCTGGAAGCTGGACTTTAGGCCCTGGAATTTTACCCTGGCGCGGCGATGCTGGAGATAGTCGCGGAGCCAGGCCAGCATCCTTCCCATCACGCCCTTCCTTACGAGGGCGGCGAGGATGGCGTGAGGGCTGGCCAGCTCGAATGCCTTTTCCAAGTCGAGGAAGACAACGATGGCGGGGCGATGGTTAACTTGATTCAGCAGTGTCAGGATGCTGTCCGCCGTGCTCCTGCCGCGGGTGTAGCCGAAAATGTGAGGGTGTAGTGGCCCCACACGCCACTGAAGGCGAGCAAGCACCATTCTCTCAGCCGTTTTGGCCGTGCAGCTGAGGAGGGAGATAGGCCTTAGCTTAGTGGGCTCCCTTGGTTTGGGGATTGGTTGGATGTCAGCCTCCTTCCACGAAGGAGGCAGGCATCCCGCCGTCCACGACTCGTTGACTGTGGCCAGCAGGGCGGCGTCCCCAGCTGGTCCGGCGTG
>NC_134781.1:30639718-30644718 GCF_046742065.1 Oratosquilla oratoria | reverse complement strand
ATATATATATATATATATATATATATATATATACATATACATATACATATACATATACATATACATATATATGTATATACATATACATGCAAAGAAATCATAAAACACACGTGATAAACTATTTTTGCAGAAACCACCGGGAAATTGAAAAAAAACAGATACAGAACGTTTTAGTTTATCTAGACATTTTCAAAGGTACCTTTGAAAATGTCTAAATAGACGAAAACGTTCGGTATCTGTTTTTCAAAAAAAAAAAAAAAAAAAAAAAAAAAAAAAATATATATATATATATATATATATATATATATATATATATATATATATATGTATATTACTGATAACCACAAAGGAAACCGAAAAAGAAACTAGAATCCGCAAGCGCTTTTGTGATATTTTTATCTTCAGGGGAATACAAAAGAAAAAAGTTACACGTATGAAAATATATTGGGAAAGGTACAGACAATACACATTGAGAAAATGTAACAATCATAAAAATATATAAAATAAAATTATTTTCTAAAAGATCTAATGTGATTACAAATTTTGTCAATGATAAAATTATCTAATTTGAAAATATCATTGCTAATATTAATGTTGGATCCTTCAGATATTTTTATCATACAACTTTCAATAATCCCAATAGGAAGGTTTTTGAAAGGTATATGATAAAAAATCTGAAGGATCCAACATTAATATTAGCAATGGTATTTTTGAATTAGATATTTTTATCATTGACAAAATTTTTAATAATATAAAGATCTTTTCAAAAATAATTTGATTTTATGTATTTTTATGTTTGTTACATTTTCTTAATGTGTATTGTCTGTGCATTTCCCAGTTTATTTTCATACTTCTTATATACCTATGTGTTATTTTCTTCTTTTGTATTCCCCTGAAGATGTGAAATATCACGAAAGCGTTTGGGAATTATAGTTTTTTTTTCCGGTTTCCTATGTGGTTATCAGCAATTTGTTGGATCACGTGGTTTTGTGATCTTTTTGCATATATATATATATATATATATATATATATATATATATATATATATATATAAATATATATATATACATATATATACATATATATATGTGTATATATATATATATATATGTATATATCTATATAAATATATATACATATATATACATATATATACATATATATATATATATATATGTATATATATATATATATATATATATATATATATACATAGTGACATAGAAACATCTCAACAGTCACATAATACAAATAATAGTCCTATTTTTTACGAAGAGATCTAAGGTAATATGAAGACCGTTGTAGACAAACGTGGGGTCTCGGATTTCTGGTGGGGGAAATTCGAGGCCAGTTGCATTCATTAAAGAAGAAGAGGAAGAAGAAGAAAAAGAAGAAGAAGAGGAAGAAGAGGAAGAAGAAGAAGAAGAAGAAGAAAAGGAAGAAGAAAAGGGAGAAGAAAAATAAAAATAAAACGAAGAGGAAATGAAGAAGTATCTTAAGAAGAAGAGGAAGACGTCGAAGTAATAGTCATAGCCCAAAAGGAAGAAAAGGAGAAGAGAAAAAAGAAGAAACATAAAACAAGCAAACAAACAAATAATAACCAAAAGACGAAGAAGAGATAAAATACATTGGTCTAAACGAAGTTCCCACTTCATTATAAGCCATGGTACATTGTAACTTTATACTTGGTACATGGGACTTTGGATCAGTTGGGGGTGCAGGGCGAAAGTGGGGAGGAGGGAGAGGGGAACTCGCCAAGGGGGGGGGATGACCCAGTGGCTCTTTTGGGAGGAAGGGGAGGGTCAACTGCTCCTTGGGTGTGGCAAATGAAGACAGGATGAGTCCACTACAGTCAACAGTCATCCTAGGTTAACCATCAACACAGAAACCCAACCCAGCACCACAACACAACACGCAGAGAATACGATTCCCAATAGGAAAGTAAAACGCTGGAATTGATATCACTCTCGAGGAATACTGAGTTAAATCGCACATACACCACAGGCACAGTTAAAAAGCCGTCAACACCTCTCCCATCTCAGTACCTCGTGGATGAGGGAATATCCCTTCTCCCGTCCCACCGCTCGGGTCAAGGGCAATCCAACGGGTAGTTCCACTTTCACACCAGGTCCTCAGGAGCGAGGAGACCTTGACGGTTGGAGCCAGTACCCCGCTGCAGTATTATACGGCGATCCTTCCTCTTCATTTACTCAAAATATATCTACAATTTTTTTTTTCTTTTTTCTTTTTTATCGAGAAGGTTTTCACCTTTTCTTTGTCCTTTATTGTAGACAAGCCGGTAGTGGCGACTCTTTGCTGCTGGAGCATTAATAGTGGTAATAGTAACCTAACCTAACCTAACCATTAAAGCTCTCAAACCGTAAATTGAATAATAAAAAATGTTACCCTGACCCGAGTGACGGCGCAGAGCGATGGCGGAGCATTTCGGAACTTTATAGATCAGTAGGTATGTGTGTGTTTGTGTGTGGGGGGGAGTTCTAAGTTGATCCCTTGGTGCAGTGTGTCGATGGGTTGTATTTATATAAGCTATTGCATTGTGGGACTCTATTTACGCTGGTTGAATGATAGATAACGCTTCAGCTCGAGGCCCAAAGAATCTGCCCTGGCTTCTCGGAACTACAGACTAACCCTCCGGTACTCGCTTCTCTCCGCCAAACCCGAATAAAAACGATGGTAAGGGAAAACTGCATCACCTCGTTAAAGCTCCAGTTACACCAAGCTTACACCCTGTTTCCGACCACCTCCTTCGATGGTGGCACTTTCGTTTCTCTCATGGTTAGCGCCAGGTGGCTATTTCATATTCATCCTCATGACGGGGGAGATTCATTCCAATTGTAGCATTGCCTTGAATTATTTTTATAAACAAAGGAACAGCAAAAATCAGCCTGGTCGCCGGTGGTCGGAAACAGGTCGTAAGGTTGGTGTGGCTGGGCTCTCAAGGTTAATAGTCTCTTGTCCAATTGGGTCAAGGGTTTCATCAAAGGTGATGCAGGCAGGCAAGGTCACCATATCAAAACAGCAGGGCAGGGCTCGTAGTAATGGATTTAAGTCGTAGTAATGGAATAGTCTTAGTAACCATGTAGTAAGCACTGAAACATTTGTTTTAAGAGAAGATGAGGTAACTTTATGGATAGAGATGGCAGGTGGTAAGGGACATGGAACTGCCTAGTGTAGGACTTATGATCCTTTGCAATCTGCTACATTCTTATGTTCTGTTTTTATGATAGCTGGTCGTATCTTTCCAGGTCACTGATGGCTCTCCAGTTGTCGTCATCGTTGTTGTCATTTCTATTGTCATTGTTGTAGTTCCTATTGTTTGGTGTGTGTGTGCATGTGATTCACCATGGTCTTGGATCACGTGTTGGACTCGTGATCGACAGGTATTACCCTTTCGGATGAGAGCTCAGAGTTCGTATATGACCGATTTGTGGGTAATGCTGTGACCTTACACGCACATACACACATCCAACTCCTTGCCCACGAGAATTGGAGTAACGACTCGCATCTCAGCGATACTGAAATTATTTCAGCCCTGGGCGGGATTCGAACCCGGGCCACCGTATTTGACAGCCGCGAACGCTACCACTGCGCCATCGAGTGTGTATATGCGTGCGTGTGTTTATGTATGTGTGTATGTTTGTGTGTGATGCACATGACATTTAGTGTGAGGTGTGGTTCAATATAGTACTTGTGGTTGTCACTGGTGATGTGTGACTACTAACTTGGCTGTCACTACCTACAGTTTGACCGTGAGTACCCATTGCTTCTTTAGCTCACATGTTTCCAAGTAAGGAGTGGTTGCATCGTTCTTGTGGTGCGTGTATACAAGTGCACCTCAACTTAGAATGGGATCCGGTTCCGAGAAATCCATTGTAAATCGAAAAAATCGTAAGTCGAAAATGGGAAGGGAAGGCACACAAACAGGGCTGGTGGCTTCGCTGTGAATACAACATGAAACAGCAATCATTAAACATGAGCTAATCTTTCTTAAGCACACATATTTAGCAAAAGAATTAACATGGAAACATATAACCTATGTGCGCCACCCCTGGAAAATTGCGAGAACACCGAAGCTAACTTGCACGTGCGCGTGAGCCCGTGCATGTACAGGCGTAATCACACACACACACACACACACACACACACACACACACACACACACACACACACACACACACACACACACACACACACACACACACACACACACACACACACACACACACACACACACACACACACACACACACACACACACACACACCAGACTCGGTGGCGCGGTGGATAGTTCCCGGCTGCCACTACGGCGGTCCGGGCTCGAATCTCGCCCAGGGCTGAAATAATTTCAGTATCGCTGCGCTGCGGGTCGTTACTTCAGCTCTCGTGAGCGGGGAGTTGGGTGTGTTTGTGCGTGTAAGGTCACAGCATTACCCATAGATCGATCATATATGAGCTCTGAGCTCTCTTCCGAGAGGGAAATAGCTGTCGATCACGAGCCCAACACGTGATCCAAGACCATGGTGAATCACACACATACACACACACACACACACACACACACACACACACACACACACACACACACACACACACACACACACACACACACACACACACACACACACACACACACACACACACACACACACACACACACTCATTCACTCTCTCTTATGTATATATATATATATATATATATAGAAATATATATATATATATATATATATATATATACTGTATATATACATATATTCATTCTTGCCAAAATTCATAGTGATTTAAAAAAATCGTAGATCGAATGATCGTAAGCAGAGGAATAACTGTGTGTTTTATAAATAATCTGGTTGAAAGAATGGAGTCTTGTGGAACCCCGTTCGATATGTTTTTGGTACATGAAGTGGACGATGCATAGTCTAGGTGTCCGTGCCTGGCTGAATGTAATGTGTCATATACTTTGATCACGAGGAAAAGTACACTGA
>NC_134781.1:30602218-30617218 GCF_046742065.1 Oratosquilla oratoria | reverse complement strand
AGAAAGTAGCTCAGTACCAGTTCTCTGTGAGCGGTGCAACAGGTTTCTCATGTCAAGTCGCCTCAGGAGTCGTTCGAGGTTATTGGTTGACCTGGTTTATCAATACACGAGATCAGGTCAACCTTCTAAAGTAAATGACCTATCTTCGCCCCTCAGATGAATAAAATCGTCTAGCGGCAGTTATTTATATATATATATATATATATATATATATATATTATATATATACATATATATATATGTATATATATATATATATATATATATATATATGTATATGTATGTACATACATATATATATATATATATATATATATATATATATATATATATATATATATAGTATGGTGGAGCTAGTTAATCCACACACATTTTTTTGCGATTTTATTCATCTTTGAGATGACCTAAGGCCCCCAGGTAGTCAAACGTCGTCTCTTGTACTGAAGTTGTTGTTGTTGTTGTTGTCGTTCCCTAGACTGTCTGTCCGAGCAGTCCCGTCTCCCCAAGGAATGCCATAGCCGAAACTGGGTTTTCCCACAAATCCTTTATAGAGCGTATGTTGTGTTGTTTGCGTGCATGATTGTGTATAATGCAGTCTTCCATTATGTGTTGTATGGTATGGGGTGAAGTGTTACATCCTGGGCAGCTGTTCACAATGCGGTCATCCAGCCTCTTCTGGTAGCTTAGAAGTGCTGGGTGGTGACCGCACCGCAGTCTGGCCAAGTGGACTCTGTCCTTTCGTGGGAGAGAGGATTCAGAAGGGTGGCTATCAGGGGGTCTGGCATGCAGCAGTGTGTTGTCTTTCAGTGTATTAATGGAGCGGTGAGTGATATGATTATGAATATGTTTCCGGAGGCTGGTATTTGCTGGTTGTGGAGGAAGAGAAGAGAGTATCTGTACGTGATAAAGGTCTTTGGGTGTTGTTTTACTGTTTCTTGGTGTGTGTGGGTGTTCTGCTATGTAGTGTAGCGGGTGTAATGTGTTTGTGGTGGCTGCGGCAAGTGTTTGTGTGCCTCTCATGTCGAGGTGGTCCTTGACTTTGAAGACTTTTGTTTCATGGTGTAAATGGTCTGTAGATGTTGTATTTGTGCAGCCTGTAATTGTTTTTAGGGCTTTGTTTTGTATGATTTGAAGGGTGTTGTGGCGTGTCTCACTGAGATTAGGAGCCCATGCAGGACTCGCATAATTTAACACTGAGCGTATGCATTGTTTGTATATTGTTATATTAGTTTCTTTGTTTTGTCCAAATGTTGTTCCAGTGATTGACTTAAGTGCGTTAAGTCTGGGTGTGCATTTGTTTTTTATGTTTGTGATGTGTTGTTTGAAAGACATGGATGTATCGTATGTTACACCAAGAATTTTCGGTGTGTTTGTGTGTGGTATTAGAGTGTTGTTGATGTAGAGATGAGGTATGTATTTGTGTTCTTTTGTCCAGTTGGTGAGAAGTGTTGCTGTAGATTTGGTTGGAGCTATTTTGAGTCTGTTTGTGATGAATCATGTGTTGAGTGTGTCAAGGTATGGCTGGATTATTTCTGCAGCTTTGTCTGTGTTACGATGTGTGCATGTGATTGTTATGTCGTCTGCGTAGGAAGAGATTTGTATTTCTGAGGTGTCTGGCGTGGGTAAGTCATGCATGTATAGATTAAATAGTGTGGGGGATAGAACCGAGCCCTGTGGTACTCCGTTCTTAATGTTTCTGATGTGCGATGATTGGCCATTATATGACACGTAAGCATTCCTACCTGCCAGATAATTGGCCAGCCATCTTTTGGTGTTATTGTTCATGTCTGTGTTATATATTTTATTTGTTAGGTTGTGGCGGGGGATAGCATCAAAAGCTTTACTAATGTCTAATGTTATAAGAAGTGTTCTTTGGTGGGGCCTATCTGAATTGATGCCATCTAAAATTCTTTGTGTGAGGTTTGTCAGAAGAGTGTTTGTGGAGTGTAGTGGCCTAAAACCGTGTTGTGAGTCAGCAAGGGGAATATGTGGTGTGACAAGTTTAAGTATTAGGCGTTCAATGACTTTAGAGGGGGTGCAGAGAAGTGTGATTGGACGGTGCGATGTTGGGATTGTTGGGTCTTTGTTCGGTTTTGGAATGGTGATTATTTTACCATGCTTCCAGATGTCGGGTATAGTGTTGTGTGAATAGCTGTAGTTTGCAATGTTTGTGAGTGCGTGTATACCTTGTGGTCCAATGTGTTTTAGGTGGATGTTGCTTATGTTATCAGGGCCACAGGCAGATGAGTGCTTGAGACTATGTATTATGAGTTTTGTCTGACTGTCTATGAAGGGTATATAGTCTGAGTCTGTGGGAAAGTCTTTCTTATGTCGAATGGTGCGTCGGTCGTCAGGGTGAGAAGTGAGATGGCTTGTCTGTGCAAAATGACGTATGAGTGCGTTTGCTTGTTGTCTGTTTGAGGGTAGATTATCTGTTGTTGTGATTATTGCTGCGTGAGAGCGTGTAGTGTTACTGTTGGATAGTGTAATGCTGTTGAGTGTTTTGTACAATTTGCTGGTGTTTGTTTTGTGATCAAGTGTATTGATAAAGTTTTGCCAATTTTGTGTTTTTTGTTCATGTATTTTATTGGCAATCACAGTGTTTAGTGTTTGTATTTGGTCTGCTATGTTTTGAGGGATAGGTGTGGGGGTACCGTGATTAAGTATGTCACGTTGTCTGATGAGGCTTTGGATTTCTGGTGTGAAGTTGGGGTTGTGTAATTTTCTGTTGCCTCTAGGGATGTATCTCTTGTCTGCATTTTGTATGATTGTATTAAAAGTGTGCACAGCATTGTTTATGTTTGTGATTGGTGTACTGTTAAGTGTTTCAAAATGTTGTTCTGTCTCTTCAGTAAAAGCTTCCCAGTTAGCTCTCTTGTAATTGGTGTAAGTGTGTCTGTGGCCGACTGGGGTGCATCTTGTTTTGGTGGTGATGATGATTGGAAGGTGGTCAGAGCCAAGGGCTCCGACCACTCTCCATGATGTTGTTGGGGTTAGGCAGGGGGAGCAAAAGGTGATATCAGGAGAGGAGGGAGTGTAGAGGGCTTGGTGTGGGATATGTGTATGATTATGTGTGTTGTTCATGATAGTCAATGAGTCAAACTGAGTCTGTATATCAAGCCCTCTGTCTGTGTCAGGGTTGTCGACATACCAGGCAGACGACTTGGCGTTGAAGTCTCCACCCATGATCAGGTTGGGGATTGAGGCTAGTTGGCTAAAATGAGGCCTGAAGGTGTCTGGAACTGTGGGGGATGATTGGGGGGGAATGTACATGTTAACTATTGTCAGTGTTGATTTGTTGCCTGTGCGGATTCGAATGGATTGGATTTCTGTTGTGTTATCTGTGGTAGGGAGGAGAATTTTGGTTGTGGCACTTGTGTCCACAAAACAGATGGAGTGGTGGATCAGGGTGATGAGTCCACCGCCATAGCCGTCAGTCCGGTCTTGTCTGATGGTGGTGTAATTATGAAATGATGGTGTTTTGTGTGAGTGTCTTAGTTTTGTTTCTTGTAAAATCGCAATGTGTATGTTGTGTTGTTTAAGAAAGTGTTCAAGTTCATGTTTTTTCGTGTTAATACCGTCAATGTTGTGTTGTAATATGTTGATGTTGTGTGTTTTGTATGTGTTGTATGTTGCCGTTTGGGGTTGAGGTTGGGGTGGTAGTGGGGAAGGTGTAGGTTCTGGGTCAGAGGGGGGGAAAGGAGAGATCGGGGACAAAGGAAGGGGAGTACTAATCGGGAGTAAGGGCAGAGGGAAATTGTGAGTGGGTGAGGGTGCTGGCTGTGGTTGGGGAGGTGGGAGTGGAGTTACTGGAGGGCAGGTAGAACATGTCCAAGTGTTTGTGTATTGGTTTGTGTCAGCAAGTGTTGTACAAGTGAGGTGGGCCCAGTTTTTGCACATATTGCACTGAACTGAGCCCTTTGTCTGTCTGCTCGAAGTAATGGGTTTAGAGCATGTTGGGCATGTGTATTTTGTGGTGGGCCCAGGATTGCTCTCTACATCTCCAGCTAAAAGTAGAAGAGGGGTGATCGCCGGAAAATCACCCCTTGGTGCAGAAAAAACGTAATATTGCATGTTGGGAAAAAGGATTGTGGTACTCCCCAAGGTAGGCGTAGCTCCTCTTGGGGATCGGTGCCACCTGAGTAGAGCCGGTGGCCAGGGGTAGTTGCTGCCGTTTGGCCCCCAACTCTTGGGGTTGGGGGGTGGTCCCAGGACGTAGACGCTGCAGCTCCAGGACCTGTACTGAAGTGGTCAAGGCTGCCGAATGTTGCGGTCGAACGGGTTATAGAAAACGATAAGAGGACTAAACAAGTTGGCAACCCACAACAGCGGAGCTTCTCGACCCGTTGCTGGCCCATGCTACATAGGTCTCAGGGTATTAAAAAGATAAATGGATAAAACAAATAAATTAATAAATAGATAAATAGATAAGTAGAAGTGAAGATTTCTTCAAGAATTTCAAGTCACATATGTTCCAGATTTTGCGTGTGTTTGTGTGTGTGTGTGTGCGTGTGTGTGTGTGCGTGCGTGTGTGTGTGTGTGTGTGTGTGTGTGTGTGTGTGTGTGTGTGTGTGCGTGTGTATTGAAACTTGAATAATGAAAAAATGTGTCTCCCTCTTTCTGTCTGTCTCTTTATTTTTCTCTTCATCTATGTTTCACACACATACACGCAACAATTGATCTCATAGAATTTCTTAAAGTCGAACTAGACAAACATGTACTGCCACTCCCGACCCATAGCATTATTCAATTAATCGAACTTTGCATATATATACATTTTAACAAATACAATGCACTTTAATTCTAAGCTATCGACATCGGGAGACCCAATGGAGGCCACAACCAGAAATTGAAATGTGAAATGTGGTACTGCCTTGTGGCCTCCATTGGGTCTCCCGATGTTGATGGCTTAGAACTAAAGTACATTGTGGTTGTTAAAATGTATCTCTAATCACTGGGACTCATTCAATGCTGTATACACACACACACCCACACACACACACACACACACACACACACACACACACACACACACACACACACACACACACACACACACACACACACACACACACACACACACACACACACACACACACAAATATATATATATATATATATATATTTGGATGATGGAGAACATAAACACAGGGGAAGGCTCGGAACCCTAAACACTCTAACGAAAAAGAAAAGACATCACAAAATGAAAGACTAGAGCGAAAATTAAACAGTCTATGTGACAACAGCGATTGGAATAAAATTGGAAGGCGTGAAATAATAACAAATCTTTCAGATAGGAGATTATCGAATACTGAAATTCAAGCTCTATCGCTAGGACTTAAAGTCGACACTGGTATTAACACAAGGGGATTCACAGATTTTATTAAGAGAAACTATAGATGGAGTGACAACGATATTGAAAAAGGATTCAAACAGGGGAGTGTTATATGTTACCAAGCGTTAGCCATTAAAAACGAATGCGTCATCCCCAGAAGATTCAAGAAAGCTTTAATAAATCTAGGCTTAGACAAAGACATAGTAATCACCAATGCAGATAAAGGAGGTGGTATCGTGATCTTATCAAAAGAGGACTATATCAGTAAAATGTTAGAGCTCTTAGATGACGACAATACTTATCGCAAAAAACATATAGGTTTCGCAACTAATGAAGCAGATAAATTCAAAATACATGCCAGAAAAATTCTTAATAAAACTGAAAAAGGAAAGAAATTAATGGGACTTCTGGAGGAATACCCCAATCCTCCCAGAATGCGCGGTATTCCAAAAATTCACAAACCCAACGTTCCAATGCGACCCATAACTTCAGGGGTTGGCAGTGCACCCCACAGACTAGCGAAATGTCTAGCCAAACCGCTATCACAGGCAATGGGATCGATCAGCAATACACATTTGAAAAATTCTAACGATCTTTTGACAAGACTAAAAGATTTAGATTTCACGGGGAAAAAGTTAGTAAGCTATGATGTCAAGGCGTTATATACAAATATTTCCACTAACGGTGAGTTAGAAGCAGTAAAGAGAGTAATAAAAGATATGAACGATACTGACCTACCCATAAGAAAACAAGATTATATAGAATTGATAGATTTATGCGTAAATTTCGGTGCGTTTACTTTTAATGGTGACGAATATGAACAACATAGAGGTCTCGCTATGGGTAGTCCTTTAAGTGCAGTGATGGCCTGTCTATATATGGAGTTATTAGAAAAAGAAAACTTTATCAGAATCAATGGTAGGGGATCACACTGGTTTAGATATGTAGACGACGTCCTCGCAATCATCCCCGAAAACACCAATGTAAATAATAAAGTGAGAATGCTTAACGCGGTCAACAGCGATATTCAGTTCACCGTAGAAGAGGAACAAAACGGACAATTGCCCTTCCTAGATACGTTAATACGACGAGTGGAAAAAATGTAACTTTCTCAGTATACAGAAAGGAAACAAACAAAGAGGATTTAGTACATTACTTCTCCGCACATGATGATAGGACAAAGAGTGGTATAGTAATAGGATTGACAAACTTGGATATCCAGAGGGAATGTTGAAAAGAACAAAAAGAAAAGCAATAAATATTTACAATCGCGGAAAGAAAGAGAGAAATGATAAAAATAATACAAATTATATATCAGTACCTGGCTCAGAAACGTCACCAATAATAGACAAATATTTAACAAAATCAGGTATGAACATAGCTAAAATAACTAACAAGAGGATAGGTGATTTAATAAAGACTTCTGAAAAGAGAACCAATTCCGAAAACAGCGTCGTATACAAAATCCCGTGCAATAGTTGCTCAATGGCTTATTTTGGCGAATCGTCAAGAGGATTAGAAAAAAGAATTTATGAACACAAAAAAAAAACGACATAAAAGCACATAGGAGATCTAATTCTTTAGTAGTTCATGCGGAAAAAATTCGATCATTTACCAAACTGGAGAGAAGCTGAAGTGCTACATAAAGGTTTTGATAAATTCACTAGAAGAATTGTTAAATCAGCATATATTTCAACTAATAATTCATCGAATCATCGAGGAGGGTTTATCAATTTAGCTAAAGAAACTAGTATTTTAATTCTAAAGCACGCCAGAAAAACGACCTTTCCCAAGTGTCCGAAAAGATAATTAGATTTAGTACATAAACTTCAATTGCAGTTCTACATACACTCTCTGAAGAAGTTCTACGCGAACGAAACGTTAGTGTTTAGGGTTCCGAGCCTTCCCCTGTGTTTATGTTCTCCATCATCCAAATAATTTGTCTAAAATACTTATCAATATATATATATATATATATATATATATATATATATATATATATACACACGTGTGTGTGCGTTTGCGTGCGTGTGTGTGTATGTGTGTGTGTGTGTATGTGTGTGTGTGTGTGTGTGTGTGTGTGCGTGTGCGTGCGTGTGTGTGTATGTGTGTGTGTGTGTGTCCCGTGTGGGGCGACCATTCCCCATCGGGCGCGTCCCCATGGTTGCGGATAGGGGATCGGCCATACGATGTTATGGCTAGCTGCGAATAAGTCAGTGACCCTTTCGGCCACCGCAAATAAGCAGTCGCGGACAAACTGGCGGTAGCTCTGTTGAGCGGAAAGGGGTGAGTACAGGTAATACCCAGTCACTAATTCTTTCCTTAAAGCTTTCTAACAGGGTCACTAGTCGAGTCGAGGCCGGATTTATAACTAAGCCTCCCCTTGCCCGTGATGTGCCAAAGTGTAGGCAGTCTCCAACTAGTGTCCGGAGCTCTGGCGTGGCAATGCAGCCACACACAACTACTGATTGTCCTGGGCCCCCTATGACATCGGGTGCTAGTTGTTGCTGTGGTCAAGTGTGTGCACCTGTTGGAGGGCGCAGCCGTTTCTGCACCTAAATCTCTTCCGTGCGCAGGTCTTCTTATCCTCTTTACCTCCATATTTTTCACTTCTTTATTTTTCACTTTCTTCTTAACTTCAACCAAGTCCTGCGACGACGAGAGTTGGGGGTGACGGGAACAGGACATAGATGTGTCTGGAAGTCTCTAGCTCCCCTTTTGGACGCATGGCGGTAGTCCTGATAGTCGTAGGGGGTTAGGCAACTGTGGAGATGATATCCCCCTGAGGCAGCGGGGTATGACTGTGCAGCCCTTTTTAGGGAGCCACACTGCTCACCTCCATGGAGGAGGCGCCAATGAAAAGAGGCCCAAACATTGTTCATCTCCCACCAAACCTGTGGTGGGTAACCACCCCCACCAAGGCATCTCTGGCGTGGTCGAAACAACAAACAAAAATATATGAAACTGGCATGCTGGAATGTCAGGACACTGATGGACCAACCACTCACCAATGATCAGAACAGACCTCAGAGGCGCACTGCACTTGTTGCATCTGAACTTTGCAGATACATTGTCGACATTGCAGCGCTCAGTGAAACCAGACTGGCTGATGAGAACTCGTTACAGGAAATGGGCTCTGACTACACATTTTTCTGGAAGGGGTTACCAAAAGATTCCCAGAGTATTCATGGTGTGGGCTTCGCAGTACAAACATTATTGCTCAACCGCCTCTCTGAAGCCCCTGTGGGTGCAAATGAGTGCCTTATGACCTTGCGTCTTCCCCTCATGAAACAAAGATTTGTCACATTAATTAGTTGTTATGCTCCCACACTTTCATCTCCGGACAAGACAAAAAATAGGTTCTATGAAGAACTAGACAATCTGCTCCACAACCTGCCAAAAAATGAGAAAGTAATTCTCTTGGGCGACTTCAACGCCAGAGTTGGATCCAACTTTGATGTTTGGCAGGGAGTCATAGGACGCCACGGAACTGGCAAGGAGAACTCCAATGGTATCCGACTATTGAATCTTTGCTCTACTCATGACCTCACCATAACAAACACAGTGTTTCAACTCCCTAACAAGTACAAAATGTCTTGGATCCATCCACCCTCCAAGCATAGGCGTCAAATTATTTTCATAATAACTCGCAAGGCTGATCTCCGAGACTTCTTGATTACCAGAGCCCTCAGAGGCGCTGAGTGTTGGACGGATCACAGACTAATTCGGTCTATTGTGTCTTTCCAAATTCGCCCTCCAATACGCAAGCAAACTAAGAAGAAGCAAATTGACCGAGCAATGTTTCTGTTAGTTCTATATTGTAATTCTTCTTTCACTTTTAACTTTCTTCACTTTTTTTTCATCATTGTATTGTAAGTCACTCATCTGTAGGCCCCATGCCTCTTTCGTCCTTCTTAGTCAAGTATATAGGATTCAATATGGGGTGAATTAAACGTATTTTTCTTTTTCTTTTCTTCCGAATAATATTATACTTTTACAACTGGTTTGAAGTAATTACATTCGAGGAATCCCACCTGGGATTCTTGTACACTCACCAAGCCAAGTCTGGTTCGACGTCAATATTTAATTCATCCAATAACTTTGAACGTTACAAATAAGTACCACCCTTTAAGGCCGTGAATTTATCTCCGTGCACCAATAATTTTTCTCCTCCCTTTTCTCAAATCAGAAAGGCTGTTATACTGTCTCAAGCAATACTGCTTACGTAAGCACTTTTGTCACGAAAGGAAGTGGCTTAGCGTTTACATTTCGCAACATCATCACCTCTATCGATACCCTAGCTTGTATTTACAAACATTGGACGGTGAGCGAGAATATACAGTTCTGCAAATCCTTAGCGGCCATTGTTTTCAAAACATGTAAGTCATAAAATGAATTCATCGCCATTTACCCCTCTATCTACCTACTTGTCTACCTCAATCTACCAGCCTCTTACAGTTTCATAATCAGGATAAGCTGACCGAACTCCAAACAGCACTCCACAGCATGGCCATCATCAAGGCTTTCCACGATGGCATGACTGCCCATGTCTGTATGGGCGGAAATATCTCGAACTCGTTTGCTGTTATCGTTGGTGTCAAACAAGGGTGTGTCCTTGCACCTATCCTCTTCAACATATATTTAGCAGCCGTCACTCTACTTGCAAGGTATAAATCTGAAAACGACAGCATAGCCGTCAACTACCGCCTTGATGGTAACCTGTTCAAACCCCAGCGTCTCAAGGCTAAGACAAAAGCCCGCACTGCCTATGTCTTTGATATGCAACATGCTGATGATGCCGCCTATCCTGCACCTAGCCCTCAATCTCTTCAAAGAAATCTGGATGCGGTAAACAGTATCTACTCAGCAGGTGGTCTGGTTATGAATGCCAGCAAAACTGAGGTGCTCCCAATACAACACAACACAGCCGCCCCAATACCACCCTTTAATATCGGTGGTAAAGGCTTGAAAACCGTTGAGTCTTTCAAGTATCTCGGCAGCATTCTCTCTGCAACTTGGTACACAGAAAATGAAATCCATACCAGGATTATATTGGCAAGCTCAAGTTTTGGAAAATTATCCAAACGCGTCTTCCTAAACCGTGCTCTAACTGTGGAGACTAAAATTAAAGTTTATCAGGCAATCTGTCTATCCATCTTACTATTTGGCAGTGAAACTTGGAGCTTATATAAGGCCCAAATCAGAAGACTTGAAGGGTTTCATAATTATACGCTGTCTTCAAACTATCCTTAACATCACATGGCGTGATCGAATGCCTCGTATAACTATTTTACAAAATGCTTCAACCATCAGTATTGAATCAATGACAGTACGTCACCAATAAGACCTTACCCGAGACCAAGAAGAATGTTTAAATTTAGGTTTGAACTGCCGCATCATATCCAAACAAGAAAGCACCAAAAGAGAGTGGAATGTGAAATCCTTCTTGATGACAGAAAACTTAACCAAAAGAGGTGAAGTAGACGTAAAACCAAATATCATACAAGAACTTGTCACTGAAGCATCTAAAACAAGAGGAAATTTCAACAGTAAAATAATAGAGCATAGACACATAATGGCAGCAAAATAATTACAGGCAGACCCTAACATTACTACAAGAAAAGCGGACAAAGCTGCCTCCTTTGTCCTCATGAACACCTCAGAGTATATGGATAAAATAGATACCCAAATACCATCCTTAAGGATAAAACAAAATTTAAAAAGATAGCAAAGGATCCCACGGAGATCGTAAAGAAGATACTAAATAAATATTATAATACCGATAGACAATACCGCAACCTACACTATCAAATTTACTAAATTGACGGGAGACTATAGTATGGGATACTGTTACGGCAACGTAAAAACTCACCAACCAGGTAACAAGCTCAAACCCATCATACTTCAAATCCCATCCCCAACCTACAACATAGCTAAACAATTGTGCGCCATACGGACCCCATATGTCCATGCTACCTACAGCTGACTCCGCAACCGGCTTTTTAGATATCCTGAAGGCAAATAGTGCCAATGGTATCATAGCTTCGTTGGACGTAGAAAAGCTATTCACAGACATTCCAAATGAGCGCACTATTAGCTATATAGTTGACCGTGTTTATCATAACGACAGTACTCCCAATATAGCCATCCTAGAGTCCAACAAGTTGATGGCGTCGCTATGGGTACTCTATTTGGAGTCCTGTTTGCAAACTTTTTTATGGGCTGCATTGAGGAAGAAGTTCTTAATAAGATCGAAAACCTAAAATCTACTGCCGCTACATTGATGACATCTTCATAGAAACTACGTGTAGTCAAGATATTGAAGTACTGAAAAGTTGCCTCCAAGACACCTCTGGGTTAACATTTACGGTTGAAAACAGCAAAGAAGGATCCATGTCATGTTTAGATATACTCGTTAAACAAAAACCAGATAATTTCACGACTACTGTACACGTAAAACCCACAAACCCCGGACAATGTTTAAACGGTAAAAGTGAATGGCCACAAAGATACAAAGATTCAACCATTAGTGCATACATACGAAGAACACTCACCCATTGTAGCACATGGAAACAAGTTTACACAGAAATAAAAAGATCCACACAAGTTCTATTAAACAGTGGGTTTATCAAACAAAGTATAGATGAAGTAACCAAGAAAATAATCGATCATTGGCATAGAAATAGATGGAATTAAAATATACTATAGGGTATACTTCTTATCAGCGTACAAAGAAGATAGAATACTGAAACAAATTGTAAACAGAAACGTAAAACCAGCAAACCCCGAAAAATCATTAAACATCATATTATATTAAAAAAAAAAAAATCTAGCCTTATACTACTACGTAATAGTCCTGGCGTTAAGAAAGAACCAACCCAACAGTCATATGTTGTATATAGATTTGCCTGCGCACTAGGGGACTGTGAAGGTCTACCTTCTACCTATCTCGGCATGACAACGATTATGCTAAGCAGATGCATGACCTACTCTTTTATATCTGGAGCCCCCAAAAACCATATAAGACACGAACACCATAACACCCTTACAAGAGAAATAATGGTGGAAAATACGGACATCATAACGACATGCCAAGATACCCGTCGCCTTCTCATCTTAGAAGCACTATTAATCAAAGATATCAACCCAAGTCTGAACATCCAGACGCCCGACCTGTTAGCGCTACCGGGCATGAGGAGGAACTCTATTACTGGGCAAAACCAACACGAACACGGGGAGAGATCACCCTATCGGACAAACCAATCAACATCAAGAACGAGTACACAACACAGCTAGTCCAGCCCTTAAATACCATCCATCTGACATTTTCAGTTCAGTATTAACTGTAATATAGAGACAGCCACTATACTAGGCCTATGAAGAGGAGTTAAGAGACTCGAGATCGCGACCTGGAAGCACAGATGGCTTCCTACAGAGAAATCATCTCAAATCTCAATAGAGACATAAAGACTATCTTAAGACACAACGAGAATACCTTAAAGAAAATACAAAAATTAGAACTGGCAATCACATTTAACTCTACTTATACTGTATATATATATATATATATATATATATATATATATATATATATATATATATATACATATATACACACATATATAGTCTCCAAATTTCTGATGATATAAAATGTATGGAATGACAAAAGATCACTTAAACCAATTAGATTTTCAAGAAAATTTAGATAAACTACAGCAATGGTCTGAAAAATGGCTAATCAAATTTAACATACGTAAATGCAAGGTTATGCACATAGGTAAAACTAACAGTAAGTACAATTACAAGTTATTTGGAAATTCGTTTTATGAGAGTAGTAGAGCTTGTGTCAGGATTAGAAATGGAGAGAGTGAGTGGTTTGAAGTAAAGGTGGGACTTCGTCAAGGATGCGTTATGTCGCCCTGGCTGTTCAACTTATACATGGATGGGGTGGTGCGAGAGGTGAATGCTAGGGTAGTGGGTGAGGGATTGGAGATGGTTAAAGAAAATGGAGAAAAGTGGGAGGTGAGCCAGCTGTTGTTTGCGGACGACACTGCGCTTGTGGCAGGGTCAGAGGAGGGATTGAGGAAGCTGGTGGCAGAGTTTGGGAGAGTATGTGATAGAAGAAAGCTAAAGATAAATGTGGGTAAAAGTAAGGTGATGAGATGTACAAGGGATGAAAGTGGCAGTAGACTGGAAGTGAACATTAAGGGAGAGCGACTGGAGGAAGTGGATAGTTTTAGATACTTGGGTGCAAGTGTAGCAGGAAAAGGTGGAGTGAAGGTGGAGGTAGAATGTATATTGAGAGAAGCGAGTAAATGCCTTGGTGGGTTAAAGAGTGTAATGAGGAATAGACATTTGGGAATGGATGCGAAGAGGAGACTGTATGAAGGAGTGATTGTGCCAACAGCACTGTATGGGGCAGAAACGTGGAACATAAGAGAAGAAGAGAGAAGGAGTTAGAATGTGTTTGAGATGAGGTGTCTGAGAAGTATGGTGGGGGTTACTAGGCTGGATAGAGTGAGAAATGAGGAGGTGAGGAGGAGAACAGGGGTGAAAAAGGATTTGGGAGATAGGGTTGATGAAAGAATATTAGGATGGTTTGGACACATGGAAAGAATGAGTGAAGAAAGACTAGTAAAAGAGGTATGGAAGGCAGATGTGGAGGGAGTGAACATGAGGGGACGTCCTAGGATGAGGTGGATGATGGGGTGAAGGGGGCTTTGGGGAAGAGGGGAATGTCTGTTGAGGAAGGAAGGGAGAGGACGGAAGACAGAGGTGAGTGGAGAATGGTTGTATATGGATGATGTTGTGATTGCATGAGGAGGAATGGGCGGGGGGGTGGGGGTTGGGGTAGTATGTGTGAGTAAATTTTGACGCAGCCCGAAGGGATTTCTCCCCGTCCTCTCCTTATATGCAAGGGGGGACGGAGAGGGGGGTTCGCCGATTAAATGAAGCGGCCTTGCTGTGGATGTGCTGTGTCTTGCTGCACTGCTTCTGACCCAGGACAGTGGGCAGGGTACAGGGGTGACCCGTCATCCGGGAGGTGCTCAGATGAGAGGGAGGGTGGGAGGGGGTGTGGAGTGTATTTAGGGATTTTATGGATGGGAGTGTTTTTATGCCTTTGCAGTTTTTGCTAGCTCCCTTGTAAGGGGGAAATTGCCTTGGTATTTGTATGTATGTATGTTAACAAATGTGGATAGTGAAGTGAAAAGGATCTCTGCGTAGTTATCAGTAACGATCTCAAATCCAAATAATTTAAGCAGTGTATTTCAGCCTCTGAGAAAACAAATAACATTCTAGGACTAATTGCGCGATCTTTAGACTTCAAAAGTCCATCTCTCATTAACAAGCTATATAAATCGTTAGTTCGTCCACATTTGGAATATGCTGTTTCCGTATGGTCACCGAATCTCATTAAAGACATTGACAGATTGGAAAAGTACAACGGCGAGCCACAAAACTGATTCCAAATATAAAAAATAAATCATGCAAAAATCGACTAAAACATATGAATCTGTTTTCCCTAAAAAAGCGTAGACTCAGAGGTGACTTGATACAGGTCTTTAAGATTCTAAAGGAAACTGACAACATCAAAAGTGACAACATTTTTACACTGAGAATCCGACAAGAAATAATGGTCTCAAACTGTCAGGAAATAGATTTAA
>NC_134781.1:30597218-30599718 GCF_046742065.1 Oratosquilla oratoria | reverse complement strand
ACATATAATGTATGTATATACACATATATATATGTATATACATATATATACATATATATATGTATATATATAATATATATATATATACATATATATATGTATGTATATATATGCGTTGTTAAATTCGACAGCATTGAGGAGGCTGTTAATCTTATGGGTATTTTCAAGCTTTCTAACAAGGACTTGGCCATGTTATTCATATATTTTCATATAGGATATTCATATATTTTCAACGTTTCGTCTTCAAGGAGACATCATCAGGAAAATCTGTAACATATAAATTACCAACATACAGAAACAAAGAACAAGGGTATTAACAATGACAAAAATTCACCAATCATGAAAATAGACATCAATAAATCAAGAAAATAGACATCAATATATCAAATCGTAAACTAACACAGATACATAGCCCGTTGGGGATCAATACTTACAAAATTAAAGATCTAAAGAAATGACAAAAGATAGCGTGGGTAGTTGACTTATATATCAGATCCTACCCTGCATGGGTGGTGGAGGGGGAGTGGGTTGAGGGGTGTGACAGTCCCCGAAATCACATTTAAACTCATACACAACGTTGGTTTTAGAAATGGCCTCAACGTTGTGTATGAGTTTAAATGTGATTTCGGGGACTGTGTAACCCGTAACTCATTCTACATGGGATACACTAGATGTAGTCTCAGTGGGAGAATATCTATGCACTTACAAAATGGGGCTATTAAACATCATCTGAGAAAATATCATAACCAAACCGCCACCCGTGAGTACTTAGTTCAGAACACTAGGATAATCGCAAGCAATAGGGATGCACATAAGCTTAAGCTTTTAGAAGCAATGTTTATAAGAGAATATAGCCCTATTATAAACATCCAATGCAACATGATCTCCAGCATTAACTTATATAACAATGTTCTCGCCCGCGCGGCGAACCTCCTACCCACCTCTCCCCAACCAAATCCTCCTGTGACCACCACACCCTTTATCAATACGAAGTCAGGTAATAAGCACCCTCTTCCTCCTCCTCCCACCCACTCCCTCCATCCTCTCCTCCAACCGACCTCGCAGCCCCCACCCCAACCCCCCCAACCCCCATTCCGACGCGGTCAAGACAGGTCACACCCCTGTCACCCCTCCCCCTCCACCACCCATGCAGGGTAGGATCTGATATGTAAGTCAGCTACCCACATCAGCAAGGCAGGAGTGTTACGCTCAACTGGGTGCCTAGCCATGTGGGCGTCCCAGGCAACGAGCTAGCCGACGCCGCAGCAGAAGCGCCGCGCCAAAGACCCAAAGTCGATGTTGTCGTCCTTCTCAGCAGAAATCAGTTGCGCATACGCACCAGGGCTCTTAACCAGGTACAACAGTTCCTTCAGCACAGACTGGAGGCAGAGGTGTCAGAAAGGGCGAGGTGGTACAGGGCAGTCACAGACTACGAGCCCCTTGTACTTCCTCGCTCCACACCTAGAAAAGTGGAAACTGCTCTTCCGTCTGAGGTTGGAGGACCGTTGTTTCTGGCAAATAAAGACCAACTTCACGCCAGAAGAAAGAAGATGTCGCCACTGCCGCCACCCAGAAGCAACCCTTGACCACTACCTCAAGCATTGCCCCGCAACTGCTTTTCTGAGGAGAGGGCCTCCGACAACATCTGAGGGTCTTGTGCGCCGCCTATGCAGCCACTTAAGTAATTACGAACTGCATCGGCTGGTGGAGTGTGAGCCCCCCTTTAAAATTTTATACCTTTTTTCACTTGTTCATGTCAAGAAGGGTGAATTCGCAGGGATGTGCATACATATTTCACATAGGTTTGCACATCCGGTAAAATGTATGAGTGGGCGTGGCCAAAGCCACACACACTCATACATTGAATCACCCCCCTCTTAAAAAATTCACTACACAAATTGCTACAACTACACTATCCACTGAATACACAGTTATGTTAGGAAGGGTGCATTCACCGAGATGTGCATACGTATATCATATACGTATGCACATCTTGTGAATGTATGAGTGTGTGTGCTTAAACCCACACACACTCACAAGTCAAATCACCCTCCAAACGGGCTCACACTCAAAGCCCGTGGGAGCTTAACTCCCAAATCAAACAGAAGAGAAGCTATCTTTTGTCATTTCTTTAGATCTTTAATTTTGTAAGTACTGATCCCCAACGGGCTATGTATCTGTGTTAGTTTACGATTTGATATATTGATGCCTATTTCCTTGATTTATTTATGTCTATTTTCATAATTGGTGAATTTTTGTCATTGTTAATACCTTGTTCTTTGTTTCTGTATGTTGGTAATTTATATATTACAGATTTTCCTGACGATGTCTCCTTGAAGACGAAACGTTGAAAATATATGAGTAATTCTTTTTGGCAATCTGGTTTATGCCCACCCCCACATGGCCGAGTCCTTGTTAGAAAGCTTGAAAATACCCATAAGAAGATTAACAACCTCCTCAATGCTGTCGAATTTAACAACGCATGTCTACAGGAAAACCT
>NC_134781.1:30584718-30594718 GCF_046742065.1 Oratosquilla oratoria | reverse complement strand
GCTACTACTTTACTATAGTAGATATATGTATATACATCTGTATATATATATATATATATATACATATACATATACATATATATATCTATATATATATATATATGTATACACACACACACACACACACACACACACACACACACACACACACACACACACACACACACACACACACACACACACACACACACACACACACACATATATATATATATATATATGTATATATATGTATATACATATACATATGTATATATGTGTTTATATATATATATATATATATGTATATATATATGGATATATACATACATACATATATATATATATATATCAATCAATCAAATCAGCCATCCTGAGTCCACTGCTGAACAAAGGCCTCCTTCATAGCATTCCATGATTCACACGACCGTGCCACTCTCTGCCACGTCTCTCCTGCAAACTTATCGATCTGTATGTATGTATATATATATATATATATGTATATATGTATATATATATTATATACATACATATAAATATATATTATATATATATATATATATATATTCATATATAATATACATATATATCACTAAAATCCCATTGCCAGAGGAATAAAAGTAACGTGAAAAGACCAAAATAGTATACATTACGGCTGCCAATATATATACATATTGAGGCATTCTGACGGGTTGACGTAAGTGGAGTAAGAAACACAGGAGTCTTAGTCTGAGTTTATTCCTGACTAGTTTCGCAGGTATGCTTTTTCAAAGGAATGGTGTACAAATGAGCTGTGGGCATTTTATACATGAGGTGGACCTCAGTACCTCTCTGTGTTACCATAGTTGGCGACAAGTGTGAACAATTATTGTAGCAAATAATAAGTAAATATAATAATAATGATAATGCTAGCAATAAGAATAGTGGTAAAAATGATATGAATAATAACAATGAAAATAATGATAATAATGATAATAATAATAATAATAATAATAATAACAATAATAATAATAATAATAATAATAATAAATAATAATAATATAATAATAATAGTAATAATAATAATAATAATAATAATAGTAATAATAATAATGAATAAAAACATAACAATAATAATAATAATAATAATAATAATAATAATAATAATAATAATAATAATAATAATAATAATAATAATGATAATAATAATAATAATAATAATATTAATATAATAACAACAATAGTAATAATAATGATAATAATAAAAATAATAATAGTAGTGATAATAACAATGATAATAATAATAGTAATAATAATAGTAATAATGATAACAATAATAATAACAATAATAATGATGATGATAATAATAATGATAATAATAATAATAATAATAATAATAATAATAATAATAATAATAATAATAATAATAATAATAATAATAATAATAATAATAATAATAATAATAATAATAACAACAAAAACAACAACAGCAGCAGCAGCAACAACAACAACAACAACAACAACAACAACAACAACAACAACAACAACAACAACAACAACAACAACAACAACAACAACAACAACAACAACAACAACAACTACAACAACAACGACAACAACAACAACAACAACGACAACAACAACAACAATAATAGTAGTAATAATGATAATAATGATAATAATGATAATAATAATGATAATAATAATTAATAATAATAATGATAATAATAATAATAATAATAATAATAATAATAATAATAATAATGATAATGATAATGATAGTGATAATAATGATAATAATGATAATAGTAAAATAATAATAATAATAATAATAATAATAATAATAATAATAATAATAATAATAATAATAATAATAATAATAATAATAATAATAATAATAATTATAATGATAATTGTAATAATAATTATAATTATAATAATAATAATAATAATAATAATGATAATAATAATAATAATAATAATAATAATAATATTAATAATAATAATAATAATAATAATAATAATAATAATAATAATAATAATAATAATAATAATAATAATAATAATAATAATAATAATAATAATAATAATGATAATAATAACAATAATAATAATGATAATAATAATAATAGTAATAATAATAATAGTAATAATAATAATAATAATAATAATAATAATAATAATAATAATAATAATAATAATAATAATAATAATAATAATAATAATAATAATAATAATAATAATAATAATAATAATAATAATAATAATAATAATAAAGATAAATAATGATTGATAATATTGATAGTGATATAATGGTGATAATAACAATAATAATAAAAAGAAGAGAATAATAACAATAATCATAATGATGAAAATATTAAGTGGCGAAGGAACACAGTAGAAATAATGGTGGATACGTGATTTGGTAGCATGTGAAATGAAATATGGTAGCATGGTATAAGAAGAATCGTCAGAGTAAATGGAAGAAAGCTGGAAAGGGTAGGCAAGTGTCGAGAAAAAGGTATCTACTTAGATTCGGGGGTCTGGAAAGCCATTCTTGGAGGGCAAGTGTTGCGGTGGATTTTGTTTCTTGTGTACCCTTTTTACAAGAATGGTTGATCCCTTCCAGTTTGGTAGGTGTTCCTCTGTGTCTATGTGGTTAACTAGAGTGTTTGTTTCTCGGTGGTGTCTAATGTCCACTTTGTGTTCCCTGAGTCTGTTGTTAAGTCCTCTGTATGTCTCTCCGTAGTATGCACTGTCGCAGCCATTACAGGGAATTTTGTATACGATACTATTGTCACGGTTTGTCTTGGTTTCGTTGATCACAAATAACAAAACCAAGACAAACCGTGACTATTGTCTCCAAATTTGCTGATGATACAAAATTGTGCGGAATGGCAAACGATCACTTAAATCAATTAGATAATCAAGAAGATTTAGATAAATTACAGCAATGGTCTGAAAAGTGGCTAATGAAATTTAACACAAGTAAATGCAAGCTTATGCACATAAGTACGATTACAAGTTATTTGGAAATTTGTTAACAAATGTGGATAGTGAGAAGGATCTCGGCGTAATTATCAGTAACGATCTCAAATCATCTAAGCAGTGTATTTCAGCCTCTGAGAAAGCAAATAAGATTCTAGGACTGATTGCGCGATCCTTTGACTTCAAAAGTCCATCTCTCATTAAATCGTTAGTTCGTCCACATTTGGAATATGCTGTTTCCGTATGGTCACCGAATCTCATTAAAGACATTGACATATTGGAAAAAGTACAACGGCGAGCCACAAAACTGATTCCAAATGTAAACAATAAATCATACGAAAATCGACTAAAACATATGAATCTGTTTTACTTAAAAAAAAGCGTAGACTCAGAGGTGACTTGATACAGGTCTTTGAGATTCTAAAGGGGACTGACAACTTCAAAAGTGACAGGAAATGGATTTAATTTGGAAGTTGGTAGAAACAACTTCGCCAACCGTGTAGTTAATGAATGGAATAAACTTCGAACAGAGGCAGTGCAATGTAGTTCAGTTCGAAGCTTTAAGATTCGTTTAGATAAACATCTAAGCAAGATGCTGTAATGACTGCCATATATTTTATATTATTGTTTATTTGTTTGTTATTATTTGTCTGTTTATTATTTGCTTGATTTTCATTTATCATTATTTATCTGTCAATTTTTTATTATTTACTATTTACCTGTTTATTATTTACCTATACCTATGCATTTATTTGTTTTATCTATTACTATTTATATTATTATGATTTTTTTTCTATTTTATTTTATTTTATTTTATTTTATTCCTTTATCATTATTATATATTTTTTCGCATCCGACCTAGTCATGGACCAAGAGGTCTCCTGTCGGCATGCTCCGTCTTTGTAATCCTTTATAATTATACTCTTCAATTTCTTCAAGACTCTCACCATCAATCATAATCTCTTTACTTTAAAATTTCGTGATAAACATCACTTTGATTTTGGTTTTATTGATTTTTAAACCTACTTTGAGACTTTCTTTGTTCAGATCACTCAGCATATCTTGCAAGTCTTCTGCTCTTTCTGAAATAAGAATAATGTCACCCGCAAATCTTAGAAAATTACCGTGATGAGTGAGGAAAATGAGAAATGAGGAAAGATTAAGTGAAGGCAGTTGTTAAGATGATGAGAGCAGGTAAGGCACCTGGGTTGGATGGATGCTATGCAGAATGTCTGAAAAAAGGAGATACAGTGATGGTGGACTGGCTGGTGAGGTTATTTAATGTTTGTTTAAGAGAGGGTAGAGTGTCAGAGGACTGGAGGAGTGCCTGTATAGTTCCACTTCACAAGGGAAAAGGAGACAAGTGTGAGGGTAGTAGTTTTAGAGGGATCAGCTTGGTAAGCGTAGTTGGGAAGGCTTATGGGAGGGTCTTGATTGAAAGGATTAGGAGAGGAACAGAGGGAGTAATTGGTGAGGAACAGTGTGAGTTTAAGACAGGTAGGAGTTGTGTAGATCAGATTTTTGTGGTAAGACATATGTGAGAAAGCTATAGGAAAAGGTAAGGATGTTTTTTGGGCTTTATTGGATCTGGAAAAGGCTCATGACAGGGTAGACAGGAAGGCGCTGTGGGAGGTATTGCAGATATATAGGATATATGAGGAAAGCTGTTAAGAGCAGTCAAGAGTTTTTACGAGAGTAGTAGAGCATGTGTTAGGATTAGAAATGGAGAGAGTGAGTGGTTTGAGGTAAAGGTGGGACTTCGTCAGGGATGTGTTGTGTCACCCTGGCTGTTCAATTTATACATGGATGGGGTGGTGTGAGAGGTGAATACAAGGGTGATGTGAGAGGTGAATACAAGGGTAGATGGTTGAAGAAAATGGAGAAAAGTGGGAAATAAGCCAGTTGTTTGCTGACAACAATGCGCTTGTAACAGGATCAGAGGAGGAATTGAGGAAGTTAGTGACAGAGTTTGGGAAGGTGTGCGAAAGAAGGAAGTCGAAGATAAATGTGGGTAAATGTAAGGTGATGAGATGTACAAAGGGAGAAAGTAGCAGCAGATTGAAAGTGAGTATTATGAGAGACTGGAGGAAGTGGACAGTTTTAAATACCTGAGTGCGAACGTGGCAAGAAAGGGAGGTAGAATGTAGATTGAAAGAATCAAGTAAATGACTTGGTGGATTAAAAAGTGTAATGAGAAATAGACATTTGGGAATGGGTACTAAAAGGAGATTTTATGAAGGAGTGAGTGTGCCAACAGAACTGTATGGGGCAGAAACATGAAACATAAGGGAGGAAGAGAGAAGGAATTTGAGTGTGTTTGAGATGAAATGCCTGAGAAGTATGATAGGGGTTACTAGGCTAGATAAAGTGAGAAATGAGGAGGTGAGGAGGAGAACAAGGGCCGAAAGGGAGTTGGGAGATTGGGTGGGTGAAAGAGTATTGGGATGGTTTGGACACATGGAAATAATGAGTGAAGAAAGATTAGTAAAAGAGGTGTGAAAGACAGAGGTGGAAGGAGTGAACATGAGGGGTCGACCTAGGATGAGGTGGATGTATGGGGTAAAAGGGGCATTGGGAAAGAGGGAAATGTCTGTTGAGGAAGGACAGGAGAGGATAGAAGATAGGGGTGAATTGAGAATGGTTGTGTATGGATGATACTGTGATGCATGAGGGGGAGTGGGTGGGGGATGGGGGGTGAGGGAGTATGTGTGAGAAATAAATTGACGCAGCCCAAAGGGATTTCTTCCCGTCTTCTCCTTTTCTGCATGAGGGGACGGAGAGGGGGGGGGGTCGCCAATTTAATGAAGCGGCCTTGCTGTGGATGTACTGAGTCTTGCGACACTGCTTCTGACCCAGGGCAGTGAAGAAGATGCAGGGATGACCCATCATTCAGGAGATGCCAAGATAAGAGGGAGGGAAGAGGGTAGAGGGGAGTGGAGTATGTAGGGGATGGAATGGGTGTGAGTGTTTTTTATGCCTTTGTTTTTTGGCTGCCCCCCATGTAAGGGGGAAAAAGCCTTTGGTATATGTATGTATGTACCAGGGCATCAAACAGTTCTGGTGGGGATCTGGTAAGGACGTCGATGAGCGCCTTCTTCAAGCGTTTCAAGCGTTCGTATTCGCCGGAGTTAACGACATCGTCATCAAGCTGGTTGAGCACTCGAATGGGTAAGTTTGAGAGTACATGATAGAACTTCGTGAGTGGGATAATGATGAGGACTAGGGCGAATTGCGCCTCTAGCAACGAAAACCTTCTTGGCGACGCTTCGTCGAACTGTGGAGGACGAACAACGACAGCTGCTGCAACAGGGGATGAAGTTGTAAACGCTGGATGCGGGAGCACGGTACTAGAAGGGATTGCTTCTGATACTGCTGGGGTCGGTGAAGTGGGTGTGGCGACTGGTTGCTGCGTATACGTAGGGGCAGACTGCGTATGCGTAGGGGCAGTCATGGCGTCGTTATCATACACGATTCTTAAGGAGTTAGGTAGGCAGTCTAAGATTCGTAGAGGTATTTGGTCGTGTATAGATCCGTGTACCGTAAGGTGTTAATGGTATCGCGCACTTCGAAGTCACTTAGAATATGAATCTGCTCGCACACGTCGAAGTCACTTAGAATGCGTAGTTACTCACACGCGTCGAAGTTACTTGGAATGTAAAAATTCCAGAACGCATAAATATTTAACCACGTCAAAAAGGTCACTCCGGGGTCACCAGTGTAGTGGAGAGAGTCGCCATTATGGTTAAGTGGTTAGGCGAAATACTGTTGAGATAGACAGAGCTTATTTCGTGGCCTACACGCTACTAGAGTTGAACGACTACTGCCTTAGGCGTAGGTCTGGGCATATGGGGAATTGGCACATTTCTGGCACCCTATTACCAGAAGGGATTTGTAGGTAGGGTAATATAGATAGGCATATATACGTATAACATAAAGATATAATAAGATAACGGAAACACTAGAACAATTATGTAATGACTGAACTACGTAAACTAAACTACGTAGCTCTAAACTACTACATACAGCGATCACGTAATGACTACACAGTCTACATACATAAAACAATTATTATTAGGGATTAATTACTACATTTATCATATAGGGAATAACTACTACTTATGCTATAAAGAGAAGAATGACTATACTATAACACATATACTAACTATACTATATTCTATAAGTAAAGAGAAGAATTACTACAAGTACAACCTATACTTCACTAAAGTAACATTTAATAAAAATGATCTCCACCAAGTTCAAATGAACTCACTTTATTAGGGCCATGTTTTTTTTTTTTTTATACCATAGCCACTGCAAAAAATCATCCCTATTGACTTTGTCATGATTAGTCAAAAAAAATTGTGATGCCAAAAATCCAGTCAAAATATTTTGACATTAAAATCCAATAACAACTTAACTTTGTAAAAAATACATGAAAATTTTAATTATATTAAGGAAATATTTTTTATTAAACAGAACAAGTTGAAAGTGCATTTTATATATGGAACAAAATAAAAACAACTCCATGTTTAGCATAGACATGTAAAATATTAACGTTATTCCCTAACAATAATAAAGAAAGCGTACAAGGTACCTATATATATATAAAGAAAACCTATTTCATGGATGAAAAACTATACATTTTAGTACGGTTATTTTCTGTATTGTTTATATGGCAAGACAACACAGCGTAATAACACATAACAAATAATAACGTATCGTAACTTAACATAACAAACAACACTAACACAGCAAAAAACAACTAGACCCCTTCCAATGTTTACATGTAGAAACCTGCGCGCGCATGGTGTGAGACAGAATATTCGCCCTGATTGCTATTGTGATAGCGTTCATACTAACTTTACGGAACTTAAACGATTTCTGTTACACTTATACTTATGATACGAAAAAAGGTCACAAAACTGTTGTGCTGTTAGCTGTACAAACCGCAAGGTTGGAATAAAATCTTCGTTGCCTTTTTATGGTATGCCAAAATAAGAGGGAATGCACGCAATCAGAAAAGAAGACTGGAAGACTTGGTCATGTGACTAGATATCAAAAGCCAAATTGTGTAAAGAGCACTTCATATCACGTATGTATCATATAATTTTGTGCATCTTTTAGGCTGATAAAGTCAATGATATAATTTTCAGTCCACTTTTTTCAGGCATAAGGCATATTCTGACTAGAGTTGCAGAACCATTTCAGTAGAAGTTTGATGCAATTTCCACCCTCATTAAGATACCCCCATATCTATGGATATTTCCTGGCCCATATTTTATGGTATATAAGAAGAGATCAGATAACCCTGAAAATCCAGTCTTTAAACTCATGGCAACAAGAACAATGATCATTATAGCTGGTCAACAAAAAAGAAAACAAGATATCAAGCCATCAGGGAGAAAAGGGAAAAATCCTATGATCAATGAAGGACAGACCAGGCAGAGACAAATTGTGATGAAGGAACCCAAGATGAGCAGAACGACACTGGTGTACAATGCAGTATTGGTGATTTGGAAGTGACTATGGAATTGGAACAGGCTACTCCAACTTGATGCAGAATTTATGAACTACGAGGAGAGAACTCAAAACTCAAGGCTAACATTTTTGTCTTCGATTTGGTTAAAAAATCAAAAGATATTAATTTCTTTACTGGTTTGACAAATTTGCCAGTATTTCTTTGGGTGGTAGGATGTATGAAGGAAACAAAAAAGTCCTGGAAAAGGTTGTCCAAAGAAGACCATGTACTGATTGTCTTCACGAAATTGAGACTAGTATTCTTAAATAGGGATACTGCTTATAAATATGATTTGATGTTCACAATAATATCCGAGATATATCGTACTTGGCTGCCCAAAATTTCAAACAGGCCTAGCAGGAAGGAAATCAAACTGAACCTTACTTCTGCTCCCAGGTAGGCTTTCAGCCTTTCAGTCGGGCCAGCACACTTCTCCAGATTGTCCTCTCAAAGCTTTCTTCTTCCCTCAAATCCTCTATTTTTCCTAATCCATTTGCCTCTAGGATTTCTTCAACTCCATCTTTCCATCTTTTCTTCGGTCTACCTGTAGATCTGCTACCCTCTGGTCTCCAGTTCCATCTTTTCTTTGCAATTCTCTCTTCATCCATTCTCTCCACGTGCCCAAGCCACCTTACTTGTGCCTTTTCTCTTATACTTCTAATTGATGTTACTCCAGTCATTTTTCTTATTTCATCAAACTGAACCTACCGCAGTCATTTAAAAGAAAGGGGTCAGGAAGTTCCTCTCCATTACTGAGAGTCACCTTTTTATATAAAATTTTGTTTATCAGCATATTAGAGTTCTTTCAAGTAAGTAGATGGTTCTATTTTCATGCACTCTTTCTTGTTGCTTTTACAGCTTGACGTTGTCTATTGCCTCACATTATGTGCGAGCATGTTATTTACAACAGAGCTCCTACATCATACAAGAAGAGTTTTTGTTCTTCATCTTCTTCTTCTTCTTCTTCTTCTTCTTCTTCTTCTTCTTCTTCTTCTTCTTCTTCTTCTTCTTCTTCTTCTTCTTCTTCTTCTTCTTCTTCGTAGTTAATGAATGGGTGGCGGAAGTTAGGCTTCTAGCCAACTTTGCAAAGACCAAACTGCAGGCGGCATATGCCGCATTCATATATGGTGTTAAACATAAGTGGAACATATCAAAGACGGTACCGAACATCACCGATCTACTAAGATCCCTTAAAGAAACCATCAGAAACAAGCTAATACCGGCCATCACCAACGTACGGACAATAAACGAAAAGGAAAGAAAACTTATTGAACTTCCACCCAGAATGGGAGGGCTAGGCATCTCCAACCCGCTAAACCTTGCCGACATAGAACACCGAAACTCCCTGAATCTCACGTCCACCTTGACAAACAACATCGTGTCACAAGATCAACGGAAGGAGACTAACATGGAGGAAATCAGAGAAATTAGAAGAAACATTTAAAAGGGAAGGGAATAGAGGCAGAAAGAGGAACTTCGAGCACTTCTAGCTTAGCTATCGAATTGTATAAAAAGAAAGATAACAATGGCGCAGGA
>NC_134781.1:30552218-30562218 GCF_046742065.1 Oratosquilla oratoria | reverse complement strand
TCCTAACTTCCGCCACCCATTCGTTAACTTTCTTTTCAACATATTGCTTTTTAAAGGATTCTGAGCCGATCACTGCACCGAGATGTCTTTCCCCCTCCTTTGTTACCTTCACTTCACTGTTCTCAAAGAGGATTCTGGCATTGTTAAAGTACTCTGGCTTCACTATGAGGACAGATTTCTTTGCATTCGGAATGTAACCTAAGCCCGGGCCGTGTGCCAACACCAGATCCCACCACTTTTTTAGGTCAGCTACTTTTCCTGCGCCCGTGAGATCATCTGCGTATGCTACCTGTTTGACCCCGGTGTCCTCATATTGTATCTTCTGCTGCAGGTGCATAAGACCGAGCGCATACATTGCCATGGCCACCGGGTCTCCCTGAGTGGTGCCTTCCGCTGATTTGATGATCTCCACTTTCGATTCTTTCTTCTCCGCCCTGCTGGTGACAAATAGGTTTGCAGGTTCTCTGTATGTGTTCTCCACATACTTGGCCAATACTGGGCATTTAATTTTGATGTTGTGTATGGTAGCCTCTCTATTTAAGTTGTTGAATGCGTTTGATGCATCGACTAATAGGACTGCTTCGCAGTCTGGTTCCTCGAATATTTTTCTCATGGCGTGAACTGCAGCCTCAGAACCCGCCTGTTGCCCTGCGCACACCTGCAGGTTGCCAGCCGCTTCTCGCACCTCATCCTTCGCGACTTCCATAATTGCTTTTCCTATTATTCTTCTTAGCACCTCGCCTATACCAATCGGGCGACAGCCAGGTTTCTTATCTAGCCTCCAGGTGCTGACAGTCTTCAGACGCCAGTTTCTTCGCCAAACCAGCGATGGCCTCCTGCAGTCCCACCGCTGCCGTTCCAAATAGGCTGGTGCTAAGGAGACATTTCCATCCAGACGCATCTAATCCCGATGGTCCCGCCGCTCCTTGGGTGTGTAGAGCAAGGTTCCAGATCCTTTCTCTTGTGATGCTGTCAAAAACTACCTTGTGGGGTGGAAGGTAGTCACCATTGAATTTAGAGTCCAGGTTCGCTGGTCTTGCTATTGGATGTTTTTCTTTCAGGATCTTTATCGTTTCCTCGTTTAGGGGTAGAACTCCAGGATCTTCATTCTCCCCTGCGAGCGTTCTCATGGCAGCCGCCACCTTTCCCTGCCTCATCTTGTCAGCAAAATTCCTGGCTTTGTCTTCTGGACTTTTCTTTCTGTTGATGCCCTTGTTGAGTCTATCTTGGATAGCCTCCGCTTCCATCAACAGTTGCTCTACTTCTCCCTTTTCCCACTTTTCCATCCTCCGTTGCAATGCCTGGACATTCTCTGAGTGCTTAGATTTCCTGTGGGTCCTCTGGCATGTAAGGTATGGGAGGATAGCTAGCGTTTTGAATACCATCGGGGCGTAGGGAGATGAATTTATATATGCTCTTAATAGATCGGTCATCTCCTCTATTAGGCGTTTGGATGCATTGCATTTAGGTGGGGTGAAGAGGTTTCCTGGAGAAAAGGCAATTATCCTGTTGTAGGTGTCGTCCAGCCACTCTTTAGCCCTGGACTGCTGCCATGTCTGCCAGAATCTGCCTTCCTCTCTCTCACCCTGCCGCTCTAAATGAGGTGGGTTTGCGTCCTCCGGCCTTAAGTTCGTGGAATCTCTTCCCTCTCGTAATTCTCTCTCACTCCCAAGATCACTATCCATGTCCATCTCCATCGCATCACTCCCATCCTCCTCACTCTCCACATTTCCCAGTTGATCACTCCCCACCTCCGGCGATTGTTGCTTCCCTTGATTTCTGCATTCTCCTCCTCTTCTACAGTTTGTGCATTTCTTTCCACTTTTGGCGCATGTGCATTGCCTGCAGTTTTGCTGTGCAGAGGCACAAACACAACTACTACTACTACTACTACTACTACTATTACTACTACCACTACTATCACCAATACTACTAGTGCCAGTACTACTAATACCACCACTACTACTTCTACTACTACTACTACTACTAGTACTACTACTACTACTACTACTACTACTATTACTACTACTGCTACTTTTTTTTTTTTTTTTTTTTTACTACTTTTTTTTTTTTTTTTTTTTAATACGACCTCCATCCTATTGGAACTGTGTGGTGGAAGCAGCAGGGTCTGTCTTCCACAGACACAGTTCATTGGCCCCTCTCCCGCCAATGACTGTGGTCGACGACCCTTTTATTTGTCTATTTATTTATTTATTTTTTAATAATGCCTAGTACAAAAGTTCATTTATCCTACTGTCAACCACCGTCTGCTCAAAATCCAGGTTTTGTATATGTGTTGATTTGGGCGGTGGGGACCTGGTACCTCTCAGGCATAAGAGGGCTGATCTTAGGAGTGAGAATGATAGTCTACATCTCATCCATGAAACAATGCTGCTTTTTGGTTGTTGTTTCTTTTCAGCCATTACCTCAGCCAGCCGAGCGTAGAATGCCTTTGCTCTAGGACCCATCCCACCTGATGTCGTAAAGGTTATAGGAGTGAATGAGCCCTGGTCCACATCCTTTATGCGCTCTTCGTACATCCTGATTTTCTCATAGTCGTTCCGGGAGTGGGATGCCTCAATGGATAGGTTGTTGTAACAGGGGGCCATGGGATCAAATATTTGTATGTCAAAGAAAGCCAATTGTCCCCGTGTCCAGAAACCTCTTGCGCTAACATCCACTCTTGCTTCATCTGACTACTACTAATACTACTATAACTCCTACTACTAATACTACTATAACTTCTACTACTACTACTATACTATTACTACTATTACTAATACTATTCTACTACTACTGCTACTATAACTTCTACTAATACTACTATTTCTACTATTACTACTACCACTACAACCACCAATACTACTAGTACCACCACTACTACCACTACTACTACTACTACTACTACTACTTGTAAGAGGCCAGTAGCGAATGCAAATCAGGTTAGGAAACACTAATGCTGAGTCAACGAGTCCAGACTCAACGCCTACTGTTTAATAACATTGAAGGCGTCGTTCTGTCTATGTAAACACACCGACGGTGGTGACTGTTTTTTCACCGCTGATGTAATCAAAACTCTGTAAGCGCAAAGTTATTTTTCGTTTGACTAAGCTGAGGTAAACGATATTGCTAGTGACATTGTAACGGCTTTCCGGATTGGAGAAAAGGTGGAGAAGGAGGAATAAACTATTGGTGCATGAATTCAAAGTCACGCCCATAAGGAGTGATATTTATTTGAGAAGTCAGAGGAGATTGGATTAGAAAAATTAGTGACGTCAGACGAAGGTAGCTTAGCGTATGATACGGGAATCTCGGGAGACGGTGTGACGAGTCGAGTAGAGAGAGAGATCCTGAGTGTACCCCAGTGAGCATAATTACAGTGAAAGAGGAAAAACTAATCCATTTTCCTTAACCCCAGGTCTGATTTGAAGTACACGACAAATACTAGGCATGGGGCCTAATGAACTTGAAAACTAGGCATGGGGCCTACTGATTAAAAAGGACTGGAAAACTTACTACTACTACTACTACTACTACTACTACCACTACTACTACTACTACTACTTCTACTTCTGCCACTACTACTACTACTACTACTACTACTACTACTACTACTAACTACCATTACTACTACTACTACGATTTTTTTTTTTTTTTTTTTTTTTTTTTTTTTTTTTTTTTAACGACCTCCATCCTCGTGGAACTGTGTGGTGGAAGCAATCAGGATCTGTCTCCCACACAGTTCATTGGTTCCTCTCCCGCCAATGACTGTGGTCGACGACCCTTTTTTTTTTTTTTACATACATACATACATACATACATACATACATACATACATATACCAAGGTTTTTTCCCCCTTACAAGGGGGGTAGCCAAAAAGAAAAAGGCACAAAATCAATCCCACCCATTCCACCCCTGAATACACTCCACACCCCTCCACCCTCCCTCTTATCTTAGCACCTCCTGAATGACGGGTCATCCCTGCACCCTGTCCACTGCCCTGGGTCAGAAGCAGTGTCGCAAGACACAGCACATCCACAGCAATGCCGCTTCATTAAATCGGCGACCCCCCTCTCCGTCCCTCCATTGCATAAAATGAGAGGAAGGGGAGAAATCCCTTCGGGCTGCGTCAAATTTTGCTCACACATACTACCTCACCCCCCATCCACCCGCCCATTCCACCTCATGCTATCACAACATCATCCATATACAACCATTCTCCATTCACCCCTGTCTTCTGTCCTCTCCCGTCCTTCCTCAACAGACATTCCCCTCTTCCCCAAAGCCCCTTTCACCCCATCCATCCACTTCATCCTAGGACGTCCCCTCATGTTCACTCCCTCCACATCTGCCTTCCATACCTCTTTTACTAGTCTTTCTTTACTCATTCTTTCCATGTGTCCAAACCATCCTATTATTCTTTCATCAACCCTTTCTCCCAGCTCCTGTTCCACACCTGTTCTCCTCCTCACCTCCTCATTTCTCACTCTAGCCTTGTAACCCCCATCATACTTCTCAGACACCTCATCTCAAACACATTCAAACTCCTTCTCTCTTCCTCTCTTATGTTCCATGTTTCTGCCCCATACAGTGCTGTTGGCACAATCACTCCTTCATACAGTCTCCTCTTAGCATCCATTCCCAAATGTCTATTTCTCATTACACACTCTTTAATCTACTAAGGCATTTACTCGCTTCTCTCAATCTACATTCTACCTCCACTTTCACTCCACCTTTCCCTGCCACATTTGCACCCAAGTATCTAAAACTATCCACTTCCTCCAGTCGCTCTCCCTTAATGCTCACTTCCAGTCTACTGCCACTTTCACCCCTTGTACATCTCATCACCTTACTTTTACCCACATTTAGCTTTAGCTTTCTTCTATCACATACTCTCCCAAACTCTGCCACCAACTTCCTCAATCCCTCCTCCGATCCTGCCACAAGCGCAGTGTCGTCCGCAAACAACAGCTGGCTCACCTCCCACTTTTCTCCATTTTCTTTAACCATCTTCAATCCATTGCCCACTGCCCTTGCATTTTACCTCTCGCACCACCCCATCCATGGATAAGTTGAACAGCCAGGGCGACATAACACACATCCTTGACGAAGTCCCACTTTTACCTCAAACCACTCACTCTCTCCGCCCCCCATTCGTTAACTACAACTACTACTACTACTATTACTTACTACTACTACTACTACTACTACTACTACTACTACTACTACTACTACTACTACTACTAAAAACCCTTCTTGTATGATATAGGATCTCTGTTGTAAATAACATGCTCGCACATAATGTGAGGCAATAGGCAACGTCAGGCTGTAAAAGCAACAAGAAAGAATGCATGAAAATGGAACTTTCCACTTACTTGAAAGAACTCTAAGATGCTGATAAACAACATCATATATCAAAACTGACCCTCACTAATGAAGAGAAACTTCCTGGCCCCTTTCTTTTAAATGACTGTGGTAAGTTCAGTCTGATGAAATAAGAAAAATGACTGGAGTAACATCAATTAGAAGTATAAGAGAAAAGGCACAACTAAGGTGGCTTGGGCACGTGGAGAGAATGGATGAAGAGAGAATTGCAAAGAAAAGATGGAACTGGAGACCAGAGGGTAGCAGATCTAGAGGTAGACCGAAGAAAAGATGGAAAGATGGAGTTGAAGAAATCCTAGAGGCAAATGGATTAGGAAAAATAGAGGATTTGAGGGAAGAAGAAAGCTTTGAGAGGACAATCTGGAGAAGTGTGCTGGCCCGACTGACAGGCTGAAAGCCTACCTGGGAGCAGAAGTAGGAAGTAAGAAGTAAGGTTCAGTCTGATTTCCCTCCTACTAGGCCAAATAATAAGATTCCTCGGCCTGTTTGAAATGTTGGGCAGCCAAGTACGATATATCTCGGATATTTTTGTGGAACTCAGATCATATCTATAAGCAATATCCCTAATTAACAATCCCAATTTCAATTTCATGAAGACAATCAGTACATGGTCTTCTATGGACAACCATTTCAAGGATTTTTTTTTGTTTCCTTCATACTTTCCTCCACCCAAAGAAATACTGACAAATTTGACAAACCAATAGAAAAAGGAATGGCTTTGTACTTTTTAACAAAGTCGAAGCCAAAAATGTCAGCCTTGAGCTTTGAGTTCTCTTCTCGTAACTCATAAACTTCTTTATTCATTTCCTTTAATTCTGCATCAATTTGGGAAATAGTCAATTTCAATTCCCCAATTATTTCCAGATCATCAATTTTGTTTTGTACATCAATGTTGTTCTGCTTATCTTGGGTTCCTTCATCACTACTTATCTCTGACTGGTCAGTCCTAGATTGATCATAGGATTTTCCCATTTTCTCTGTGATGGCTTGATACCTCGATTTTCTCTTTTGTTGACCAACAATTTTGATCATCGTTCTTTTTGCCGTGTGTTTACAAACTGTAGGTACCCAGTCTGGGTTTTCAGGGTCCTCTGATCTCTCTCTTATATACCATAAAATGTGGGCCAGGAAATAAGCATAGATAATGGGGTGTCCTAATGAGGGTGGAAATTGCATCAAGCTTCTACTGAAATGGTTCTGCAACTCTAGTCAGAATAAGCCTGAAATAGTGGACTAAAAATTAAATCATTAACTTTATTAGCCTAAAAGATGCACAAAATTATATGATACACACGTGATATGACGTGCTCTTTACACAATTTGGCTTTTGATATCTAGTCACATGACCAAGTCTTCCAGTCTTCTTTTCTGATTGCGTGCATTCCCTCTTATTTTGGCATACCATAAAAAGGCAACGAAGATTTTATTCCAACCTTGCGGTTTGTACAGCTAACAGCACAACAATTGTGTGAATTTTTTTCGTATCATAAGCATAAGTGTAACACAAATTGTTTAAGTTCCGTAAAGTTAGTATGAACGCTATCACAATAGCAATCAGGGCGAATATTCTGTCTCACACCATGCGCGCGCAGGTTTCTATATGTAAACATTGCGAGGGGTCGAAATAATAATTTGATAATTGCAAATTGCCGAGGATAAACACAAAGAGCATGTACGCTTATTTCCATTGTGGTCCTCATTAGATTGCTATTCTACACTAAGTCGGTACGTATGGGGTTATGGGGACCAGAGACACATAAGTAATACCAGTCAGTACACATATGACACATGAATATTGTTATAGTTTTGCTAATATTACTAAAATGTTCATAACACATAAGATATTGAGACAAAAAATTGAGCACCATCACAATAAGGAACATTGCATTAAGCAAAGGAACAAAATAATGTTAAATTGTAACAAAACAGTATGAGTGAGTACTATATTAGAGTAGTACCATTAATGATATACTACAGTATTCTACAGCTGTATCAACATGTTATAGTGAATGCTACATTACAGCTAGGGTTACCTATTAATTAATTATAAAATTTTACCTGAATCTCAGGACAGAGTGGGCACTTAGTATAAGCACTAGGAAGTAGTACATTATAACCTGAAACACCAGAAGTAGGGTACAGGGGACCAGTACTCGTATGAGTAAAACAACAAGGAGAACGAGGAAAAAGTCCAATTACCTCATTGCCTGGTGCCCTGATTCACCAGGCTTGTATTATGGTCAGATCATAACTGTTCTCGGACCCTTTTTGAGACATATACCATACTATGACTAGCAAAGCAAAGGTGAAAACCAATTTGTGACATCATACATTGTTATACTAAACTAAACTTCTGAAGGACAAAAAAAAAGGGGGGGGGAAGGTCAGAACAGTTATGAGTAAATGCAGATTTGGATGGTATCACTCATGGAGTCAGGTGGCCCTCACTAAGCTAGGAGTACATAAAGTCACGGCTGTTCGCTGTCCATAGCTGTGACCTATAGTAACCCTTGACTCTTTTCTTGAAGGTAACCTGGCTAACTATGGAACTCACTACCTGTGTCCATTAAGAAATGGACATAGGTAGTGAGTTCCATATTGAGCGCCTGTGAAGTGAAAGCTGTTTTTGGTGAAGGGACCTGCATGAGATACAATAAAAGACCATTGACTGTTCCGGGTTCAGTTCTCAGCCGATAACGTAAAATTACAGCTCACATATGTGGGAGCAGAATTATGAACAACATTGTAAACCTGGTTTAGTTTCAGCTGCTGGACACGATATTTTACAGGTAACATTCCTACCTTGCTAAATTCTTCTATACCAATATGACTACATTGAGAATTTAGCATGAATCTAATGATCTTATTTTGTGCAACCTGTAGCCGAGACTGGTTTTTTCTGCTCAGACTACTGTACCAAGAGCTACAAGCGTAATCAAAGTGATGCTGTAACAAGGCTGAGACCAGAAGCTTCTTTGTTTCCAAATCAAAATTTCTGGCTTTTCTGTACAAAAATTTGACTTTATGTGAACACTTGGATACAATCTTATCCGTTATGGCATTCCCTGAGAGGGACTGATCTAAGGGTATTCCAAGATAGGTTACCTCTTGTTTTGACTCCAAGACATTAACCCCACATCTGACCTGTACATCGCGGTGTTTCCTGAGGTTGGGTTTTGATGTGAAGACCATACTTTCCGTTTTACCGAGGTGTAAAGACAGCCTTATCTGTGAGCCAGTCCTGGACTGATGACAGTTCGACACTCAGTGCCTCCTCTACTTCAAATGTGTTGTTTATTATGTTAAGTTACGTTACGTTATGATTTGTTATATGTTGTTACGCTGTGTCGTCTTGCCAGATAAACAATACAAAAAATATCTGTACTAAAATGTATATATATATATATTTTACATAAAATAGGTTTTCTTTATATATATAGGTACCTTGTACGTTTTCTTTATTATTGTTAGGGAATAACGTTAATATTTTACATGTCTATGCTAAACATGGAGTTGTTTTTATTTTGTTTCATATATGAAATGCACTTTCAACTTGTTCTGTTTAATAAAAAATATTTCCTTAATATAATTAAACTTTTCATATATTTTTTCATAAAGTTAAGTTGTTATTGGATTTTAATGTCAAAATATTTTGACTGGATTTTTGGCATCAGAATTTTTTTGACTAATCATGACAAAGTCAATAAGGATGATTTTTTTTTTTTTTTTTTTTTTTGCAGTGGCTATAAAGTAAAAAATAATACTTTGACCCTAATAAAATGAGTCCATTTGAACTTGGTGGAGATCTTTTTCTATTAAATGTTACTTTAGTGAAGTAGAGGTTTGTAGTAATTCTTCTCTTTACTTATAGAATATAGTATAGTTAGAATAAGTATATGTGTTATAGTATAGTCATTCTTCTCTTTATAGTATAAGTAGTAATTATTCCCTATATGGTATATGTAGTACTTAATCCCTAATAGTAATTGTTTTATGTATGTAGTCCGCATAGTCATTATGTGATCTCTCTATGTAGTAGTTTAGTCTACATAGTTCAGTCATTACATAATTGTTCTACGTAGTAGTACTCCATATACGCATTCAGCTTTGGCGCTGTGCCCAATCTATATTCCATAAGCATTCATTATATTCTGTATAACGTTACCTCTAATTATTTTGCATATAGGTTCCTCATTTATGTATAAGTGTTTCCCTTATCTTATTATGTCTTTATGCTATACGTATATATGCCTATCTATATTACCCTACCTACAAATCCCATCTGGCAATAAGGTGCCAGAAATGTGCCAATTCCCCATATGCCCAGACCTATGCCTAAGGCAGTAGTCGTTCAATTCTAGTAGCGTGTAGACCACGAAATAAACTCAATCCCTAATTATAGATTGTAAGAACGGGTATCTACTTGATCCGTCCACCGGGTGTACCATTCCCGACGCGGTGCATTATGGGGATATTGATTCAAGAGCCATTGCTCTTCTTTCGGAATTCCATGTACTCACCGCACCAATGCAGTTGTCAAATACTCAACAACTGGAAGGCACTAGATGCCATAGAATAAATACTGGTGATTCCCCTCCGGTTTCTTTTAAGACG
>NC_134781.1:30537218-30542218 GCF_046742065.1 Oratosquilla oratoria | reverse complement strand
AGGAATAAACTCGGAACAAGTGTCTTCTTCTTTTTTTTCCACATTCTTCTATCTCTTGTGATTATTGATTATATTCAGGTGGATGCCCAAACTACCTTGTATGATGGCCCTTTTTTGCTTCCAGTAAACACGAACGCCGCCCCACCCCCCGCTACATTTTTTTGTGCTTATTTTGTATGATCATATATTATATAGAAAACGGGTTGGGGTAGAATTATATTTTGCGCGTGTACCGGAAAATACTTGGTCTTCGAGTGATTTAATTATTCTTGTTAGGCAATGATTTTTAAACAGATGGTTTTACGCCCCCCTCCCCCTTGTGTCAAGGGGGGGAGGGTGGGCCCCCCCCCCTAGTTTGGGAACCCTTTCTCTACAAAAAACGACGTTTCAGAGAAGAGATGAGGAGTAAGGCCCACAGAACTCATGATTGAAGCAAATTAGCCGTTCCTTCCGAAAGGTCTTTGTTGTGGGAAGGATGTCTACATGGAAGCTTGCTCCGAGAAACCGTAAGGATTGCGGTGGTTCAAGAAGGAAATAGGCAACAATTGGTTTACCAGTAGAGTGGTTCATGAATGTAGACTTAGTAATCATGTAGTGAGCGCTGAAACTATCGGTTGTTTTAAGAAACGATTAGATAACTTTATGGAATGGGATGACATATGATAAGGGACATGGAACTTCTTAGTGTAGGCCTCATGGTCTCTTGCAGTCTCCTCCATTCCTGTATTCATATGACTCAGTTTCCTCAAACCTTTTCTCATAAAGCGAGCTGACAACCAGATCACTTTGCCCTCTACTTCAAGTTGATGGCTTAGATAATGTTCAGCTCTCACACGATACGGACATCAGTCCAAATTTTCTTTCTTATGGGGCTGCGATGTGTCAGCAGGCGAAACTGTAAATCATCATTGTTGTAGTTTTGTTATGTTGTTGTTAGTCTTACTGTTATCCTTAATATTCATTATAATTTTTACCATTATTATTAGTATTATTATTATCATAATTGTTGTTATTATTGTTATTGTTATTATCATTATCGCTATTATTATTACTTTTATTATATTACTATTATTACTACTATAACTATATCAATAATGGTTTATTATTATCATTAATATTAGTATTGTTATTATTGATTATTACATTTATTTATATCATTATCATCATCGTCACCACAATAAAAATTATTAAGTTTAACTCCATTTGGACATTCTGGTTGCATCATGGATTTTTTTTTTTTCATCCTTTTTAGATTCTGTAAAGTGTTTAGGAGATATGAAATTACCTTTTCATTATTTTCAGCATCGTGTAATTATGCAGCATAGTTTCCTGTATCAGATAGCGATTAGTTACCCTTTCCTTCCACTGTGCACAGTAAACCTTTCCTTCACCCATCTCCTCTTCTCCTTCTCCCTCCTGATCCCACCTTCTCCCTCCTCCTCCTCCTCCTCCTCCCCCCTTTTCCCCCTTCTCTCTTCTCCCCTTTCTGCTTTCTCCCCTTCTCCTTTCTCCCCCTTCCCCTTCTCCCCCTTTCCCCCTTCTCCTCCTTTCCCCCTTTTCCTCTTTCTCCCCTTTCCCCCTTTTCCCCCTTTCCCCCCTTTCCTACGTTTTCCCCTTTACCCCCTTCCCCTTCTCCTTCCCCTTCCCCCTTCTCCCCTTCCCCCTTCTCCCCCTTCTCCCCTTCCCCCTTCTCCCCCTTCCCCCTTCTCCCTTTTCCTCCTTTTCCCCATCCCCGTTCTCCCCCTTCCCCCTTTCTCCACCTTTCTCCCCTATTCTACCATCTATCCGCTTCTACGTATTGTGATTGTGAGGGAGCCCAACCGCAATGGGCTGCGTGACTTTAAGACCGCGTGAGCGACTGACTTTGGTCTGTGGCTGACTGTACACCAAATGGAGGGCGGGATCAATTCGTACACATAATCAATTGTCAGTAGAGTCGCTGTTCATGTTCTTTTTTTCTTATTCTTCCTGTTCATCTTCTTAATGTTGTTGTTCTTATTCTTCTTGTTCTTGTTCTTCTTGTTCTTCTTATTCTTGTTTTTTTTTTCGTTATTCTTGTTTTTGCTTTTTGTTCATCTTGTTCTTGTTCTCTTTGTTCTTCTTGTTCCCTTATTCTTCTTGTTCTTCTTTTTGTTCTTTTTGTTTTTCTTGTTCTTGCTGTTCTTCCTGTTCTTCCTTATCTTCCTACCGCTCATGTCCTTCCTGTTCTTTCTGTTCTTCCTGTTCACCTTGTTCTTCCTCTTCTTCCTGTTCTTGTTTTTCTTGTTCTTGTTGGTCCCTTCCGTGTTTGGTGGTCCTTTCCCTCTCATGCTGATTGCCGCCAGACACTTTCATTATTCCTCGTTGCGTCGTTGTCATCACCATCATAGCTTGTCGCGCCAGACAGACGGCCACTCAGGTGTTCTTCGGTTAATTTTGGTTAGATCGATGTTGGCTAAATTGGCTGAAAGCGGGTACGAGCTTAAGACAGGGTCAATGTTCTGTTCAATTTCTCCGCATTACTCGAGGAAGGGGTCTGTCCTGAGGCCCCGTTTAACCAGATTGCCACCAGTTCTGGAAATTGGATCTTGCTCTGATTCTGAGAACTCTTACTTACTTACTTACTTCTTACTTCAGCTCCCAGTAGCAGGCGTTATGCCTGTCATTGATCCCAGCATGTTCCTCCATCTGGCTCTATCATGGAAGGCCCCTTCCTCCCTCAGAGTTTCGATGTCGGGCAAGTCATGTCTGAGAACTCTATGATAATTAAATCATTCTTTCACTATGGCTGCTGCCATTTTTTTTATTATTTGTTTATCATTTACTGACTTATTGAGTCTTCATTTACATACATATTTATATATCTATGTATTTCTTTATATAATTCAGTATTTTTCATTTGCTTATTGATTATATACAGAATTTCTTAATTTATTCGTTTTTATTTGTTTTGCCAATTTTCATTCATTTATTTACCTCTTTATCCCCATGAGAAACCCTCAATAGCAAAGGGGTTGCGGAAAGATGAATTTCTGTGATAGCTCAGTGAATACTAATGTATCGCTCATCATTGCACGGATGTCATACTGAGTAATACGACGAATCAATACGAAAAGGAAACGTTATACTACGATGTCATCTGTTACCAGGTAATATCTTCAAGATGGCGGCACACTACGCTAGCAACGACTTCGGTTACGATCTTTTGTTTTTCAAATTTCCAAACGTCAAATTACTCTTGCGTCTTAAGGGCCATTTACACGGTCGAACAGTTTGACAAACCCGGTTTGTCAGACAAGTGTTTGAAGTGATGTTTGACCGTATGAATAGGGTATTTGGTTGTCAAACACGTTCGACAAACGTGTTTGACGACCAAATACCCCATTCACACTGTCAAACATCACTTCAAACACTTGCCTGACAAACCGGGTTTGTCAAACTGTTCGACCGTGTAAATGGCCCTTTATAGTGAGAAGCTGAATAAACTATGAGAATTTAAATTTATACCAATATTAGACATATTGTTGAGGTCTTACAGAAGTCTAGAATATTGTAACCGAATTCGTTTCTATTCAAAGGAAGTAGCGAAAGCAAGTAGCATGCTAGTGAGAAATGCCTAGTGTGGTGCCATCTTCAGTTACCTTGCGTTACCTTGCGAAGATTTCGGCGAACGCGCCCCAGCTACAGAAACTGCCGCTGCTTACTTCCTGGCCATGTTGCCTCCAATGAAGTGGTATACGATGTACCAGCTTGTAGTGGAGCCACGTGTTACTGTAGGACGGTGTCGGAGGCTTGTCTTCAGTTTCCTGAAGAATGCATCTAGCCATCTTTTGAATCCTTCCCCTGTGTAGGATGTGTTCTTCAATTAATTGGGAAGACTATTGTCTGAGTGTCACTCCAATATTGGGGACGTGACCCTCCAGCATCTTCCACATGTAAATTATTTGGTACCGTTCTCTGCGCCTTTGGGGTGAATAGAGTTTGAAGTGCTTGAGTCTATCCTAATAGTTCATGCCTCTTACACACTCAATCTTGCTGATGAAGGTTCTTTGGACGCTCGAGTTTCACTATCTCCCTTATACTGTCTTGGTTCCATAGTTGGCAGTAGTAATCAAGTTTAGGTTGTACCAGGGTCTTCCACAGTGTGATCATGCAATTCTCGTTTCTTGATGTAAATGTTCTGAGAATCCAGAGGTTGGTGGTAGGATTAATAACCTCTGCTTGGGACGCCATGAGCTCGACAAAACCCAAGCCCGGAACCCCAAGACCAGGTTTCCAAGCTTCGAAGACAAATACCTCGTATACCATACTTTGATCATGAACTCTCTTGTCCTAACTTTTTATACATTCTTTGTAACGAATAGAATTGCAAGGCAGTTAACCATGCGGCGGGTCTAACTGCAACTGATATAGGGCCCCGACAAGGGGAGGGGGGGGGGGCAATGCCCCGGGGCGGCACGTTTTTTTTTTTTTTTTTTTTTTTTGGGGGGGGGGTGCGGCACTTTTGGTGAAAAGAAGGTAAAGCAGATTCCCCCTAATGTGCTTTTAATGCATGATTTATTTATCATGAGTTGTGTACATGAATGATGTGTTTATAGACGTTGTTTTGTTGATGAATGTTACCTGTAAATCGTGCTAGTGACCATCAGATGTGGAAGATGGTGGTGTGTGTGTGGGGGGGGGGGCACTTTTCGGCTCGCCCCGGGGCGGCACTTACCCACGTCGGGGCCCTGAACTAATGTTCTCGATTACGAGGGTGAGTTGGATGATAGGGATCTGCGTAAACAGCTCAGCCGCTTCACGTCAGTAGGTAGTAGTGATGGGACGATACCAACAATCTTTAACGATTCCGATACGAGTCACGATACTGTTCTAAAATTCCGATTCCGTCCGATACGAGTCCGATTCCAATATCTGCAATGATTATAATCTATGGTTATTTTCAGGCTTTGCGGTTGGTTTGGGGAGCAAATACTTCATGAACAAAGTACATTTATTAGTCATTTACGGAAATCGAAAGA
>NC_134781.1:30512218-30532218 GCF_046742065.1 Oratosquilla oratoria | reverse complement strand
GAAGAGCAGGAGTCGGACCTTCTTCGGGCACGCCGACTTCAGGAGTCTCGCTTCACGTGTTGGCCTCGTCGTCGCTGTCGGGGGCGTCGTAGGAGCTGAAGATCACGCTGTTGATCACCTTCAGGGCAAGTTTCCACGCCTCCTCTGCCTGCTGTGACCAGTGAGGACCCAGGCTGTCCTTCAGGAACTTGATCATGACAGGTGCCAGGAGCTGAAAAAAAGTACTCTGGTTAGTTCACCTATTTCGTGGTGACGGTCCAGGGTCTCTCAACGCCATGCATCTCATCTTTATGTAATTCTGTTTCTTAATCTCAAAATGACCATTTGTTTGTGGACCACACTTTTGAAAATATGGGGACCTTAGGTCGAGGACCTCTACCAAAGAGACTATACTATGCTAAACACCGAACAAAGGCCCCCCACGATCTCACAGAACCAGATAAAAGATTGAACGAGGTAAAGCACTGAAAGTAGAAGGAATTTACATTGATTCAGCTAACAAGACCTTTCTTACAAAATACTTAGGAGTTTCTAAGTTAGTTTACTGAAATAAAGAACTGGAATCCAGTGGTCTTCTCATCTTTTAGGCCTGGAGCAGACGGGTGATTCTGTGGCGCCACATCGCATCGTCGGTGCGTGGCAGGGATGTGTCTCGAAATAGGTTTCCAATGTTTAGAAGCAGAGCCGCGCACACGCTCGTCACAGACACTCATGTGCGCGGCTTCACTTCTAAACAATGGAAAACTACAGGAAGCTGTATCTCCGCCACACATCGACGCGGCCATGTGGCGCCACAGAGTCGTTCGTCTGCTCCTGGCCTTATGTAATTTAATCCAGCGAATGGGGACCTCTTATTGCCAAAAGACTAAAACTAGAAGCTTCGACATCGAGGTTCTTTCAGAAACTAACCTCAAAGTCGTTTTTCTGGACTCCCCGGTCCTTGTGATTCTTTCCGGTCGTCTTGAGCAGTTCGACGAGAACGGAGACGTCGTCCAGGTTGTCGACGAGGCTGGTGACGGCCATGAGGACTGTCGAGCCGTGGGCGACCAGTCTCTTGTTCACTCGCAATTCCTCTATCGTCTTACCCTTGAAGCCACGGAAACGATTCTGAAGATGAGGATGAGTCTGGAAGAGTCTGTCGGGAGAAAAGATATACATAGTATGTATATGTATACATAGTATGTATATGTATACATAGTATGTATATGTATATACATATATATATATATATATATATATGTATGTATGTATGTATGTATGTGTGAAAGAAGGAAGCTGAAGATAAATGTGGGCAAAAGTAAGGTGATGAGATGTACAAGGGGAGAGAGTGACAGCAGGGTGGAAGTGAGCATTAAGGGTGAGAGACTGGAGGAAGTGGATAGTTTTAGATACTTAGGTGCGAATGTGGCAGGGAAGGGTGGAGTGGGGGTGGAGGTACAATGTAGATTGAGAGAAGCGAGTAAATGCCTTGGTGGATTAAAAAGTGTAATGAGAAATAGACATCTGGGAATGGATACTGAGAGGTTATATGACGGAGTGATTGTGCCAACAGCACTGTATGGGGCAGAAATATGGAACATAAGAGAGGAAGAGAGAAGGAGTTTCTATGTGTTTGAGATGAAATGTCTGAGAAGTATGATAGGGGTTACTAGGCTACATAGAGTGAGAAATGAGGAGATGAGGAGGAGAACAGGGGTGGAAAGGGACCTGGGAGATAGGGTTGATGAAAGAGTATTAGGATGGTTTGGACACATAGAAAGAATGAGTGAAGAAATATTAGTAAAAGAGGTGTGGAAGGCGGAGGTGGAAGGAGTGAATATGAGGGGGCGTCCTAGGATGAGATGGATGGATGGAGTGAAAGGGGAATTACAAAAGAGAGGAATGTCTGTTGAGGAAGGACGGGAGAGGACAGAAGAAAGGGGTGAATGGAGAAGGGTTGTGTATGGATGATGCTGTGATGCATGAGGGGGAGTTGGTGGGGGATGGGGGGTGAGGAAGTATGTATGAGAAAAAAATTGACGCAGCCCGAAGGGATTTCTCCCCGTCTTCTCCTTTTCTGCATGAGGGGACGGAGAGGGGGGGTCGCCGAATTTATGAAGCGACCTTGCTGTGGATGTGCTGTGTCTGACGACACTGCTTCTAACCCAGGGCAGTGGACAGGGTGCAGGGATGACCCGTCATCCAGAAGGTGCCAAGATAAGAGGGAGGGAGGAGGATAAAGGGGAGTGGAATATGGAGAGAATGGAATGGGTGGGAGTGGTTTCTATGCCTTTTTCTTTTTGGCTACCCCCCATGTAAGGGGGAAAAAGTCTTTGGTATATGTATGTATATGTATATGTATATATATATATATATATATATATATATATATATATATATGTGTGTGTGTGTGTGTGTGTGTGTGTGTGTGTGTGTGTGTGTGTGTGTGTGTGTGTGTGTGTGTGTGTGTGTGTGTGTGTGTGTGTGTGTGTGTGTGTGTGTGTGTGTGTGTGTGTGTGTGTGTGTGTGTGTGTGTGTGTGCATGCATGTGCGTATATAATGGGGAAAAAGTCTTTGGTATATGTATGTATGTACATATATATATATATATATATATATATATACATACATATATATATATACATACATATATATGAATATTTTTGTGTGTGTGTATATAATGTATATGTATATATATATATATATATATATATTGTTACAAATATGAGTATCCTATATATCTAATGTATGAAAAGTATAATATTAGGTGAAAGGACGTATGTATGTATTTATGTGTGTATGTGTGTGAGTTTGTGTATTTTTGTGTGCGTATGTATACATGTGTTTGTTTGTGTGTGTATGAGTGTGTGTTATGTATATTTTTTTGTGTGTTTTTGTGCCTTTATATATGTATGTATGCTTGTGTGTGGATGTATGTGTATATGTATGTATGTGTGTGCGTGTATATGTGTGTGTGTTCGTTTCTGTATATATATATATATATATATATATGTACACACACACACACATATATATATATATATATGCGTGTATATATATATACATATACATATATATATATATATATATATATATATATATATATATATATATATACATTATATTCCTATTAATTCATCATCATCCTCTCCTTGAAGAGGCAGGATCAGTGGTCTAAAATGAAAAAATCATCATACATGTATATATATATTTCTGTATATTTGTCTGGGATTGCCGAAAGACAAGAAACCATTAACTAGTTCAAGAGGGAAAAAAAGAGAATAAATAAATAAATAAATAATCTCACGTTTTCGTGAGAGTCTTTAGAATGGATACTCACGCCATGAAAAAGTTGACTCCATGAGTCTTCATGTCCGGCACGACGAGACTCCACGTGTCCCGGATGGCCTGCTTCTGCCTCGGCGTCAGCCCCGTTGTGGCGTCAGGGACGTCGGCGTCGGGTCCAAGGTCGGTGGCGCCAACCTGGAGGGGCAGTGGATAAGTCTCAGACTAGGGCTCGGTCCAAACTGAAAACGCACACACACACACACACACACACACACACACACACACACACACACACACACACACACACACACACACACACACAACATTTTCCTCGTGTCGAGGGTCCTCAGGAACAGAAAGTCCGGATCCCGTCGTTCCGAATTCCCCGGACCCCTACCCAGAAACTTGAAGGAATCATATAATACTGGGTGCAACAAAAGTGAAAATAAATGATTAGGTAAATGAATAAACAAGTAAGAATGAAAATGAAAATAAAATGGGAATAGAATAAAATAAGATAAAATAAGATAAAAATAAAACAAATGCAAAAGTATTAGACAGATAAATAAACAAACAAAAAATAAATAAAAACATGTAGAGGGACGACGCATTGAAGCCATATTAAATGTCGGGGTGATGGAACAAGCCCTGACAGCCAGCGGGTCGCGAATGTAATGGAGAAAAGGATTAGAATTGATAACTGATGTATTCGATTACGATCAATGAATCAATTTGGAACAGTTCTTTGGCTGCCACTCGTATGCATGTGCGTCTGTGTGCGTATGTATGTATTTATGTATGAATGTACATATGAATGCATTTACGTATTTACGCATATATGTATGTATATACGCACATATGCGCGTATGTACGCATACATGTATGTATGAACGACTATATGTATATATATGTTTTGTTAAAAACAACTGCGCATTCAGCGCTACAAAGTTTCTTAAGTAGACTTTCAAGTCTTCTGAACGTAGGTTTCTGGTTTTCACAGGACAAACGGAATCATAAATTTCCAGTAGACATTAGGAACTATTGTTGAGTAAGAGTATACAGACTTTTCGCTAAAAGTAGTTAGCATTTTCATTGTAATAGAAACAGAGAGTACAAAACAATATATATATAGAAAGAAAGCTCTGGGTGAGGTCACAACATAAGACACGGGGGGAGGTCACATTACATGTGTGGGATGACGGGGGATTTTGTCACTGTGGGGCAAATGTCCGTTGAGGGCCAAGTGTCCTCTCTATGACTCTGGCGGAACGCCGGAGAGGGACTTGGGTGTCGGTGTGATTGGAAGGTGTGTTGTTGTGGTTGAGAGGGCTACTAGTCCTAGGGAGGGTCTTCATGCTGGGGAGTATGGTAGTGGCTTTCATTTGTCTGTTGATAGTAGGTTGTAAGTTTCGTATGATAAGTGCTTCCAGGAAGAAAAGTCTAGCCTTTCCTGATTCTTTGGCGAGAATGACGGTGTTGTCTTTTAAAAGTTTCCTCGTAATTTGTGTGTTGTGTCTTTCTAGTAGGTGTAGTTTGGGGCCTCCACTTGAGAAGTGGGAAGACATTCTTCACGACAATGTCGTTCTCGTTTGGTCAACGTAGCAGTCGAGAGGCGTACAGTCCTTTAGGGGGCAGGAAAATTTGTATACTACGTTGGTGCAAACGGGACCTTCGGGGCGAGGAGAAGTGTTTTTTTTTTTTTCTATTAAATTAGCCGCGGGCTTTGCCCTCTCCGGCTTCGCCGGGGGCATGGCTGCGCAAACAGCGGCCTACCGCCGCAGCGCTCCGCGCTCTAATCCCACGATAGGGATCCCGTGCTGGGGATCCCGTGTTGGGGTTCCGCCCCGAGGCCGAGGCCGAACCCAAGGGATATTTTTTCATGGTCAGTTCAAGGGAACATGGCGACCACTGAGGACTTGCGACCACTGAGGACTTGCGACAACTGAGGACTTGCGACCATTGAAACAACTTCGCCAACCGTCTAGTTAATGAATGGAATAAACTTCCTGCAGAGGCAGTGCAATGTAGTTCAGTTCGAAGCTTTAAGATTCATTTAGATAAATACCTAAGCAAGATACTGTAATGGCTGCTATTTATGTTATATTATTTATTTATTTATTTATTTGTTATTATTTGTCTCTTTGTTTAGTATTATTTGTTTGATTTTCACTTATTATTAGTTATATGCCAATTTATCATTATTTACTATTTACCTGTTTATTATTCAACTATAGCTATGCATTTATCTATTTTATTTATTATTATTCATATTATTATAATTTTGATTTATTTATTTATTTATTCATTTATCATTATTATAAAAAAAAATTCGCATCCCACCTAATTATGGAGCAAAAGGTCTCCTGTCGGCATGCTCTGCCTTTGTAATCCTTTATAATCTTTTGGTCACAAGAATTTATAGTAGTGTCGTGTTGTTGGACTATAATGATAAAGTTATCTAGCTTACACAAGCCCATACTCCAGTTAAAATTATCATCAAAAGTATTTAGATGAAACTAAAGTCGAGGATGTTTCTTTGTAAAGAAGAATTGCAAAAAAAAAAAAAAAAAAATACATTGTCTAGGTGAAAAAAAAAAACACTAGACACCTGGCCAGATACTGTACTTATGCTAGCTCATCCTTATATTCATATCTTTAGCAGTTTGACCAATATAGTAAGAACTACAGTGTTTGCAGGAAATACTGGAAACCCATCCTGCATGATTAAATAGAGAAACTTTGATGAGGAGTTCTTATATTGTGCTGTTCATAAATATAACATGAATGTTGAACTCCATTAGGACATGAGGAAGTCCTACAAAGTTTTCGTGAAACGGGAGAACTAAAGAATTCTTCATACATAATTGACCTCTATGTCAGCCTGATAATCCGATCAAACCAATTATCAGTTCTACTGTTTCCAGTTCTTATAAATTATGTAAATGGTTAGTGTCCATTTTGATTCCGCTTGTTAGATCTATTTCTGTTTTTTACATAAAAAAACAATGTAGATTTAATTAATAAACATAATAGTCTTGACCTTACTTTTGATAGGATAGATATAGATAAATAGAGATAGGGAGAGAGAGAGAGAGAGAGAGAGAGAGAGAGAGAGAGAGAGAGAGAGAGAGAGAGAGAGAGAATGAGTGAGCATGCGAATACCCACGCCTCTACGCACTGCATTAGACGACTCCTCGCAATTAACGACCAGTCGTACTTGTAATGGAGGATATTATTGACCTCTGTGGACAAGGACGGAAGGGCCACTGTCCCGCCACAAGACCAAAGGATACCTGAAAGTCACGCATGGACAAACATGCCAGCATTTGGAGAATGAGGAGTAGGAGGAGGAGGAGGAGGAGGAGTAGGAGGAGGAGGAGGGAGAGGAGGAGGAGGAAGAGAGGACCTCAGAGGCACGTGTAAGCAGTCACGTAACACAAGACGCTTCACCTGACCCAGACATGCACCAAAATAACTTAACTACATCTTTGCTTGTTTGGTCTAAACAGCTCCCTTATAGCATCGTGGGAATATTCTTTTTATAGAAATATATCACATACTCAGCTACTGATTGGCTACTCTATATGTATTCTATTTTGGCTCACACCTAACGATTTTATTCAGTATTGGGTAAGACCCTTACATATATTCATATATATATATATATATATATATATATATATATATATATGTATATATATATATGTATGTATATATATATATATATATACGAACATATATGTGTACATACATATATGTATATATATATATGTATGTATGTATATATATATATATATTTATATATATATATATATATGCGTACATATATGTGTACATTACACATATACAGTATATGTCTACATACATATGTACATAAAGGCGTACATACACACATATATATACATATATGCGTATATACATAGATATATACAAATATGCGTACATACATGCATATATGTGTGCATACGAACATAAATGTATGCATACATACATATACATATACATACATACATACATACATATTGAAGTATGGAAGACAAATGAGTGGAAGGGCGGTAAGCTAAACACAGAGAACAGTTGGAGTTTTATTCACTGACGTTTCGTCCTTACCAGGATATTCTCAAAGTACTTTGAGAATGTCCTGGTAAGGACGAAACGTCAGTGAATAAAACTCCAACTGTTCTCTATGTTTAGCTCACCGCCCTTCCACTCATACATACATATATACATAAAGGCGTACATACACACATATATACATATATGTGTACATACATAGATATATACAAACATGCGTACATACAGGCATATATGCGTGCATACGAACGTAAGTGTATGCATACATCCAGCTATCCATACATACATGCGTACATACAGGCATATATGCGTGCATACGAACGTAAGTGTATGCATACATCCAGCTATCCATACATACATACATATATATATATATATATATATATATATATATATATGTATATACATACATATATATATGAGTTCATACATGCATACAAGTATGGACACATGTACATACATATGAACACATATACATGCATACATATATGCGTAAGTACATATATGCGTATATACATATATGCATACGTACATATGTCAATAAATGCATTCATACATATATACGGATTTGTAAATCTTGGCAGGGGTTTTTCTTTTAAACATGTTTTGTTAAAAACAACAACGCATTCGGCGCTACATAGCTTCTAGTAGACTTTCAAGTCTTCTGAACTTAGATTTCTGGTTTTCACAGGACAAACGGAATAAATTTCCAATAGACATTGGGAACTATTGTTGAGTAAGACTATACAGACGTTTCGCTAAATGAGGTATGCATTTTCATTGCAATAGAAAAAGAGTAAAAGACATAATATACATAGAAAGAAAGCTCTGGGTGAGGTTACAACATAGGACACCGGGGGAGGTCACATTACATGTGTGGGTTGACGGGGAATTTTGTCATTGTGGGGCAAATGTCCGTTGAGGGGCAAGTGTCCTCTCTATGGCTCTGGCGGAACGCCGGAGAGGGACTTGGGTGTCGGTGTGATTGGAAGGTGTGTTGTTGTGGTTGAGAGGGCTACAAGGAAGATGCGAAGGTTTTGAACAGAATTGCTCATCGGAACATGAGACCCAAAAGTGAGAATGACAAAGTTCATCTCTCCATATATTACCGCAAAAAAAAAAGCTACACTTCTACTTATAGTAAAAATTAAACCATTTCAAAGGTGACACATTTTAAAAATGTTACATGTCTGTAAGTCCTCCGAGGTCGTAAGTTCTCCGAGGCAGTAAGCCTTTCGAGGCTGTAAGTTCTCCGAGGGTGCAAGTTCTCCGAGGGTGCAAGTCCTCCGAGGGTGCAAGTCCTCCGAGGGTGCAAATCCTCCGAGGGTGCAAATCCTCCGAGGGTGCAAGTCCTCCGAGGGTGCAAGTCCTCCGAGGGTGCCAGTCCTCCGAGGGTGCAAGTCCTCCGAGGGTGCAAGTCCTCCGAAGTTGTAAGCCCTTCGAGGCTGCAAGTCCTCCGAGGTCGTAAGTCCTACGAGGGTGCAAGTCCTCTGAAGTTGCAAGTCCTACGAGGTTGTAAATCCTCCAAGGTAATAAATCCTCCAAGGTAATAAGTCCTCCAAGGTAATAAGTCCTCCAAGGTAATAAGTCCTCCAAGGTAATAAGTCCTCCAAGGTAATAAGTCCTCCAAGGTAATAAGTCCTCCAAGGTAATAAGTCCTCCAAGGTAACAAGTCCTCCAAGGTAACAAGTCCTCCAAGGTAACAAGTCCTCCAAGGTAACAAGTCCTCCAAGGTAACAAGTCCTCCAAGGTAACAAGTCCTCAAAGGTCGCAAGTCCTCAAAGGTCGCAAGTCCTCAGTGGTCGCAGGTCCTCTAACCAATTCCAAAATAAATCTATTTCCTGACAGTTTGAGACCATTATTTCTTGTCGGATTCTCATTCAAGGTAAAAATTTTGTCACTTTTGATGTTGTCAGTTCCCTTTAGAATCTTAAAGACCTGTATCAAGTCACCTCTGAGTCTATGCTTCTTTAGAGAAAACAGATTCATGTGTTTTAGTCGATTTTCTTATGATTTATTTTTGATATTTGGGTCGGTTGTTCACCTACATGTCAACCATGTATTGATTTATTCATTCATCATTATTCATAATTGTATGCATGTATACTGTATATATGTATTTTTGTATGTATTTATTATATTTGTAGATGTGTATATATTTTTCATTTGTGTAACCCCATGGGACCCCACGGAGTACATATTTGTTTATGTGACTTTCCCTATTTTTCTTATTTATGTCTATATATATGTTATATTCTAATAACTTTCCTTTGTACTCTGAAGATGTTATAAAAGACGAAAAGGTTTAGTATTCCGTTCTTTTGATTTTCCTGTGCTATCTCTATTTCTCTATCTCTATATATCTATCTATCTGTCTGGCTATCTATCTATCTATATATATATACATATATATATATATATATATATATTTATATACATATATATATATATATATATATATTTATATACATATATATATATATATATATATATATATATATATGTATATATATATCTAACTGCCTATCTATGTCGTATTCGATAGGAAATGTCAGTTTGATAAGTGCACGCTTCTCTCCCTCCCCTACCTCTCCCTCCTTCCCCTTTCCACCTCCTTCCCCTCCTCCCCTTCTTCCTTCCCCTCCTCCCCCTCCTTCCCCTCCTTCCCCTCCTCCCCTCCTTCCCCTCCTCCCCCTCCTTCCCCTCCCACTCCTTTATCCTCCTCCCTCTTCCCCCTTCCCCAGTTCCTCCTTTTCCTCCTCCCTCCCCCTTCCCCTATACCCCCCTCCTAACCCCTCCACCTCCTTCTCCTCCTCCACCTCCCATCCCTCCTCCCTCCCCTCCCCCTCTCTCCCTCCCCTCTCCTCTCAGGTAGAACGCCTTGACGCCATCACCTTGGCCTGTGACGGTGCGTCCTCTTCTTGGGAATGATCTCGTGAAAGCAAATAATTTTTATTCAGGAGAAAGAAGAGAAGGCAGAGACTCGAGAAGAGTCCTTGGCATGTTAGGCGGCAATTACCAAAACTGCCCAAGGCCCATTATTAATTAAGAACACGTTCCGGTTGGCATTTTACTAATGAGCTTGCAAGGCTTACAGAGGGTTCCAAAGAGGCTACAAAGGTTTAAGATTTTCTCAAAAGGCTTCAAAGAGATACAAAGGGTTAACAAAGTATAGGATGTTCTCAAAGGGCTACAAGGCGCTACAAAGAGTTACCATGGGTTATTAAGGGCTACAAAGGCTAAGATTTTTTCAAAGGACTATAAAGGGCTACAAAGTATTAATATATTCTAAAATGGCTACAAGGAGCTACAAAGCGATTCAAAGAGTGCAAAAAACTACAAAAATCTACAAGTAACTACAAAGGTCTACGAAGAGCTACAAAGGGCTATTAAGGGCTACAGTGGATTAAGATGCTCTCAAAGGTCTACAAGGAACTACAAAGAGCTAAAAAGGGGTTATAAAGGGCTGCAAAGTTTTGAGATATTCTCAAAGGGATATAAACGGCTACAAAAGTTCAAGATGTCCTCAAAGGGCTAATAGGAGCTACAAAAAACTACAAAGAGCTACAAAGATCCACAAGAAGCTACACAGGGGTACAAAGAGGTATAAAGGGCTACAAAATTTGAGGATGTTCTCAAAAGGGCTACAGAGGGGTACAAAAGGCTACAAGGAGTTACAAAGAGCTACAGCGTGCTACATAAAGCTACATAGGTTTGATTTGTTCTCAAAGGGCAACAATGAACTATAAAGGGCTACAAATGGCTGCAAAATTTTAAGGTGTTCTCAGAGGATTAAAAGCTACAAAAGCCTATAAAAATCTATAAAGGGCTACAAACTGTTACAGGGCTACAAAAGAATATATATATATATATTTTACAAACAATGAAATGAATACAAAAGGCTACAACAGCTACAAAGAGTTAACGTGAACTACAAAAAAGCTTCAAAGAGTTACAAAGAACTACAGAAGTTTAAGACGCTCTACAAAGGGCTATAAAGGGCTACAGTGAGTTAAAGGGGGTTACAAAGAGCTACAAAGGGCTACAAAGAGCTACAAGTCTAAATTTTTTCACAAAGAATAAACAAATTACATAAATCTACAACTACAAAGAGTTAACGAGAACTAAGACCTACAAAGGGTTACAAATTGCTACAAATGGTTAAAAGATACTACAAGGAATAGATTCATACAGTGTGTTTGGAAGGTTACCAAGAGCTACAGAGGATGAAAAGCCTACAAAGAGTTAAGAAAATGTTATAAAAGATTAAGAAAGCTTGAGAATTACAAAGCGATACAAAGAGCTAAAATGGTTATATATGTATACATATACATACACACACACATATATATATATATATATATATATATACATATATATACATATATATATACACATATATATATATGTATACATATACATATATATATGTATATATACATATATATATATATATATATATATATATATATATATATGTATATATCAACCACAATTCACTTTAATTCTAACCCATCAACATCGAGAAACTCTAGGAGGCCAACATGCAGAAACTAAAACGTGGTATAGCCAAGGACTCGAACCTGTGCTAGCACGTGGCAAGTGATAGTGACTTAACCAATTTATCAAGTGCTAGCGCAGGTTCGAGTCCTTGGCTGTACCACGTTTCAATTTCTACGTGTTGGCTTCCCCGAGTTTCTCGATGTTGATGGCTTAGAATAAAAGTGAATCGTGGTTGATAAATGTCAATCTGTTCACTGGGACCCATTCAGTGTTGTACAAATACATACATACACACACACACACACACACACACACACACACACACACACACACACACACACACACACACACACACACACACACACACACACATATATATATATATATATATATATATATATATATATATATATGAGAGAGAGAGAGAGAAATGGTTGGGGAAGGGCAAACGAAGATGTGTTGGGAATAGAGTTTATTGCCCTAACGTTTCGACCAACTTGGTCTTCTTCAGAGGACGTGTTGCATTACAATTAGACCACAAGTCTTATACTCGCAGCAAGAGGGAGCCCGGCCAGCTGTGAGCGGATGTGTCAGGTCTTCCCTTTGGCTAATAATTTAATTATCGAGACACTTGCTGTTTTTGAAAGGCATTTAAATCCGTCTCTGTCATTGTTATTTTCCCTGGTGGCGATATGTGCAGCTTCCACATTTTTTCTCATCTTCTTTTCAAGTCCCTCGTGTAGAATTTCCACGCGGCTCCAGTCAGGTAGGTTTTAGACTGGAGCCACGTGGAAATTCTACACGAGGAGTTTGAAAAGAAGATGAGAAAAACTGTGGAAGCTGCACATATTGCCACCAGGGAAAATAACAACGACAGAGACGGATTTAAATGCCTTTCAAAAACAGCAAGTGTCTTGATAATCAAATCGTTATCCAAAGGGAAGACCTGACACATCCGCTCACAGCTGGCCGGGTTCCCTCTCGCTGCGGGTATAAGACTTGTGGTCTAATTGTAATGCAACACGTCCTCTGAAGAAGAACAAGTTGGTCGAAACGTTAGGGCAATAAACTCTATTCCCAATATATCTTCGTTTGGTCTTCTCCACCCATTTTTCTCTCATTTATCTGAAATAATTTTTAAGTATATATATATATATATATATATATATATATATATATATATATATATATATATATATATATATATATATATATATGAATTTTACAGAATTATTTTCCCTTATGATGACGGTATCCAGGAATGGTAGGGATCCGTTGACCTCGTGCTCTATAATCAACTGAATTTTAGGGTGTACTTGGTTGAGTCTGGATAAGATGTCACTAATGTTGGTGTCTTTGTGGAGGACGAGAAGTCAGTCATCCACGTATCTATACCACTTGCTGTCGTTTGGGATGATGTTCATGTATTCTTCTTTTTCCAGTGTCTCTAAAAAGAGGCATGCGGCTACTGCACTTATAGGTGACCTCATGGGCAAGCCTTCATGTTGGTGAAATGTCTTATCGTCGAAAGAAACCGAAGCACATTTGAAGCACATTTCAATTAGTTTTAAGTAGTCCTTCTTATTGACAGGAAGGTCGTATATATATATATATATATATATATTTATATATATATATATATACATATATATATATATATATATATATATGCTAATAAGAACACGGGTACGTGTGTTCACTTATGCAAAGTAGACCACTTGGAAAAAAAACTAACGAAGCAGAGCGCTTTCGTATATTACATCTTCAGTGCAACAAGTACATAGTGATAGGAATACATAGACAATATACACATAATACAAAGGGACAAGGACAGTTTGAATAAGCGTAGCGACCAATTACCCCCTGGAGAGCGGAAGGTCATTGTCAATTATCTTACGATGGTCGGGCGACATCAGGTCACAGTCGCCAAGGAGAGCGGAAGGTCATTGTCAATTATCTTACGATGGTCGGGCGACATCAGGTCACAGTCGCCAAGGGTCACTGTTTCTACTACTTATATAAGGCGACATTAAGTCAATTCGTTGGATTACATTTTACCTGATATTATCTTACTAATTTCTTGACAAATGAAATTATCAAGTTTGTACAAGCCTTTATGTAGGTTGGTATTTTGATTACTAGTGGTATGAATCAAACTGCACTCTATTAAATTTCTTGCTATTATGTTGTTGGTATAATAGATTGCCTGGGCATTACCCCAATCAACTGGATGATTATTTAATTCAATATGCTTGAATATACCACTAGAATGATTGCCATCCCTAACATTTTTCTTGTGTTGTTCAATTCTAATGTTTAAGGGTTTGGCAGTTTGACCTATGTAAAATTGATTACATATTTTGCAAGGAATTTTATAAATGCATCCTTTTTTTATTTCAATACTATTGTTGATAAGTTTATGTTTTACTGTACTATCGTAAACCAACCAATGTAAGCTCATATATTCATTATTCTTCTTCTCATCCAAATAATATTAAACGTACAGTATTTGCCTCAATGTATTTAAGAGCTTTTCGTATTTGTAGTCCTGAATTTATTGATGAAGAAATCAGAAATGTTTTTAACATTGGGCTAGAATTAAAATACCCTAAGCAATTCCTTGATATTGCTTACAATTTTGCAAGGAAATCATTTTTAACTCCTCAGCCTAAATCACCTTTCAATTATCATAATGTTTTAATTTTACCATTTCAAGAAAATTTGTTAAGTATCACAGAATTATTAAAAAGATTTAACGTAAAGGTAGTTTTTAAACATGATAGTACAGTAAAACATAAACTTATCAACAATAGTATTGAAATCAAAAAAGGATGCATTTATAAAATTCCTTGCAAAATGTGTAATCAATTTTACATAGGTCAAACTGCCAAACCCTTAAACATTAGAATTGAACAACACAAGAAAAATGTTAGGGATGGCAATCATTCTAGTTGTATATTCAAGCATATTGAATTAAATAATCATCCAGTTGATTGGGGTAATGCCCAGGCAATCTATTATATCAATAACATAATAGCAAGAAATTTAATAGAGTGCAGGTTGATTCATACCATTAGTAATCAAAATACCAACCTACATAAAGGCTTGTACAAACTTGATAATTTCATTTGTCAAGAAATTAGTAAGATAATATCAGGTAAAATGTAATCCAACGAATTGACTTAATGTCTCCTTATATAAGTAGTAGAAACAGTGACCCTTGGCGACTGTGACCTGATGTCGCCCGACCATCGTAAGATAATTGACAATGACCTTCCGCTCTCCTTGGCGACTGTGACCTGATGTCGCCCGACCATCGTAAGATAATTGACAATGACCTTCCGCTCTCCAGGGGGTAATTGGTCGCTACGCTTATTCAAACTGTCCTTGTCCCTTTGTATCATGTATATATTGTCTATGTATTCCTATCACTATGTACTTGTTGCACTGAAGATGTAATATACGAAAGCGCTCTGCTTCGTTAGTTTCTTTTTCCAAGTGGTCTACTTTGCATATATATATATATATATATATATATATATATATATATATATATATATATATATATATATATATATATATATATATATTATATACACACACACACACATATATATATATATATATATATATATATATATATATATATATATATATATATACATATATATATGTATGTATAATGAAAATAAAACGGATGAAATGGTGACGAAGAACTACTAAGACAAAACAAGATGCCGAGAGACGTCGCGGTGCATAAGGTGGGATGCATGAAATAAAAAAATAAATAAAAAATAGTAAGTGAATAAACAGATAAATAGATAATTAAAGGAACAGAAATATGCATAGATAAATACGTACATGAATAAATAGTTAAATGAATGAATAAATGAATAGATATATAGATATATGAATAAATGAAAATAGAAAAAATAATTGATAAGGAAGAAAACAAGACAATGCAATTTTTTTTATTTATATTACATCATATTGCTTTGCCCTTCTATCCAACGATTAAATCTAGAAACTTAGACCTGTGCTACATGTGAAAGAGGCTGGTAGATAAGTTGATAGAAAGAGGGGTAGAAAGCTAGCGCTATGTTTTATGGGGTGCGTGTTTGAAAACATCGTAGCTTGCAGGCGAGGAGCTGCATAAGTTCGCTCTCCGCTTTATGTTTATAAACATTACCCGAAGCCCCAATATTTTGCTGACTGTGTAAACTAAATGTGATATGCAGAGAATCGAGATTGCTTAATTATTGCATATAGACTTGTAACATCAAATCTGATTGGGGAAAGGGTATAGGAGGAGGAAATTCAATTGGTTCACGATTGTAAGATCACGCCCTTTGGGGAGGATCTTAAATATAAAGTTAAAGATCACTGGACTAAAGAAATCACAATGTCACTGCAAAGCCCACCTTCGACCTCGCTTGCGTGTTATCGGGGGATTCATAGAGTGTATCTAAGAGTAGCACGTTGTATAAGAATTTAAATAAAGAAACTAAAGAAAAATACCTACAGTTTCATTCCCCTCGACTGAAGATTATATCAGAAGGAAAAGAACTTTAACAGTGAATGATTGGAGGCATCAGGGCCTACCGACTAAAATTATGAGTGGGAAACAAAGACAGTAATAAAAATGAAAGTTAAGAAAGTGGAAAATGACGAAAGAAAAGAGAGAGAAAGGTGGGTGAAAGTCCAAAGGCGTAAAAAAACTCGCAATAGCCACAGTGGGAAGTACCTACGATTTTTTATTTCAACAACATCAATCAAATAAAATATCCTGGCGACAGATAAACTCACCTTGTTAGATTCTCCACTCCACCATTGCCACAGTGTACTCCAAACGGCCCCCATTCTGTGAAAAAAAAATACAAATTAGATAAATGAGTTTAGACAATTTCTATATAAATGAGGATAGCAGGGGGACTGTGCGTGGAGTTGGCGTCTGGATATTAAAGATTTGATGGGTGGGGGTTCGAGTCCCGCTTATATAGTCAACGCGTGGCGTCAGTACAGACTTATGGTAAACAATAGGTAAATGGATAAACAAATGAATAAATAAATTAATAAACAAATAAGTAAATAGATGAATAAATGAATAAATAAGGAAATAGAATAGATAAATAAATAGATAAATGAACAGATAAATAAATAGATAAATAAATAAAAGAGAAAGACTTCACATTAGATTCTTAGATCCTGCAACTGAATTTTTTGTCGACGTCTCCCAGATATAGTGGAGGTCAAGTTGAACCAATTGAGATAGTTGGTTCCGTATTTTCTGTTCGCCGTGTAATTTTTTTTTTAAGTTCTGGTCAGCTAATTACAGATGATTTCGATCAAGGAATACAAGATTGACACTAAATCCAAAGAATTGAAAGTTAATGAGAACAACGAAAAATAAAGAAACATAGAGACACAAGAACTTGCTCACAATGCTTTGAAAGGTCGAAAATGGATGAGAACGACGAGAGAATCAGTAACATAGAGACACAAGATTAAAACGAAATCCGAATAATTCATTCACAATACTTCGAAGAGTCGAAAATGGATTAGAACGACGAAAGAAAAAGAAACACAGCGACACAAGTTTGAAACTAAACCCGAAGAACTTGTCTACAATACTTCGAAGGGTCAAGATGGTTATAACGACGAAAGAAAAAACAAAAAACAAAAACAGATTAAACTGAGAGAAAAAAAACTGGACACTTTTCGTTAATTTGGCGAACCACTTGTCCTATGTAATGCAGTTTCTCCGTGCATGGAGCAGTCTTGTTCTTGTATTCAGTTCACAGGTAATTATGTACGCAATGTGTGTTCATACGTATGCCTGGGCATAGTCATACGCAGTCTCATGTACAAAAATTTGTACACATGTAAGGGTACGCATGTACAATAGTACGCATAGACTGTACAGTTGGAAAGACAAGTATGTCTTCGGTTTGTTAGTGCACATTACCATAAAATAATTTTTGATTTTGGTACTTAGAATTAAGTAGCTCCATGATTACAGAAAAATCAAACCCTCCGTTTCCTTTTTAGTATTTTTAGTAACCATTTACCACGACAGTTACCTGCATCGTCACTAGATACCAAATGGATTCATAGAAAATCGTCTAGATTTTTTTGTACTTGTATCCAATGGTATATGAATTGTGAATCCTTAGGTCAAGTTGCATTTGTCGCATCTAGTCGTATATATACATATATATATATATATATATATATACATATATATATACATATATATATATATACATATATATATATATATACATATATATATATATACATATATATATATATATATATATATATATATATATATATATATAAAGTATGTGAAGATGTTTTACAAACGAAAACAATAGGAAGAAGAAAGAAAAAGAATACTCCTTGGTGGTATGAAGTAAAAGAGGCGGTAAGACGGAAAAATAAAACCTTTAGAATTTGAATGAAGACAAGAAGACCTCAGGATAGACTAGAATATATCTAAAGGAGAAATGAAGCAGAGATTATAAAAAGAAACACAAAGGAAAACAGTTGGCTAAAGATCGGAGAAGATCTTGAAAGAGATGTGAATGGGACAAGGAAACTTATATTTAGTCTTGCAAAGTCGTATAGGAAAGGAATGCGGTACCAACCCATTCTATAAGAGACAAGGATGATAATCTGTTAATATAACTACAAGAAATTAGTTAAAGATAGACAGAGTATTTTCAGGATTTGTTGAATTTTACAGGAGAAGATAAAGTTGAAAGAGAGTACAATTCAGAAAATATGAAGGAAAGTGAACCGGAGAATACAAGAGAAAATGAGTGGAAAATAACAGAGGCAGAACTGAGAGTAGACGTGGAAAAGATGAAAAATGGGAAAGCACCAGGAGAGGATGAAATTTCAACAAAAATTATTAGGGAAATGGGAAACACTGGACTAAAGTGGATGCTGAAAATTATAAATATAGCATAGAGAAATAAGCAAGTCCCAGATGATTGGGCCAAAACGGTGATATGCCCAATACACAAAAAAGTTGACAAAACAGATTGTGGAAATCATAGACGCATCTCTCTACTATCACACACCTTAAAAAATCTATGAAAGAATTGTGGAAAAACGATTAAGGGGACCTGGGAGTTCTTATATGTGAACGTGTCATAAAAGTTGTTCAACTTCTCTGGTGGGCATGAGGTGTCCATATCAACCGCCTATGCAGGAAATGAAAGATTAGAATCTTGGTAACAACTTGGTAAGATTATATCTTATTTCATTTTCATATTTTTTTATGATTTTTTTATTTTGAATAATGAAAAACGCTGTAAAAATCTAATAGGATAAATGAAACAAAAATTTTAGGTTACAGTTTCCTTTATTTTTTTCTAACAAATTAATGTATGACTTTTTCCCTTCACAATGGTACAACAATCAAAATAATATGTAAAATAGAACCAGAGATATGGCTTATTAAAGAGAAAAACATTTATTTTTCAGGAGAGGAGAATTTAAACTGGGAGGCTGGAAAGAGACATGCCGCTCCCTCTAACTTTGAAAAGGCACTGAGAGGTGTAGAGAATCACAGCTTGCTTCTGAGTGGTGGAAAGAGTTGCCAGATAAACAAAACAGAACTGGCTATCGAAATTTTGACTTTATTTCAATATACAATGGGGTTGCCAGAGGTTGCCAATAATCTATCTATTTTATTCTGTATAAAAAGAAAAAGAAACGGAATTAAACTGTAATATTTGGTCGAAGTGTTACCACCATCATAGAGATTCTTTTGAAATGTTTGCCTAAAATTCGATCATTAGAAAGAAGAGACACAAATTTACCAGAAGTGCAAGAAAGAGAGACCTACGAGGAGAGAGACGCTTGGAGAGGACTAGTAAAAATTTGCCGTTGACAGGATTATTCCTACCAGGCGTAGGGTAAGAAAGGTGAGGTGAGAATGTATATATATATATATATTTATATATATATATATATATATATATGTATATATATATACATATATATATATATATTTATATATATATATATATATATATATATATATATATATATATATATATATATGTGTGTGTGTGTGTGTGTGTGTGTGTGTGTGTGTGTGTGTGTGTGTGTGTGTGTGTGTGTGTGTGTGTGTGTGTAAATAA
>NC_134781.1:30492218-30499718 GCF_046742065.1 Oratosquilla oratoria | reverse complement strand
TTACCGATGCTGATACCAATGATTTTGAAATATCAACACAAGTCGGAGTAAATGTTAGAGCAAATTATATTAACTTTTATTTTTAGTTTTTTTATTTCTTATATAAAATTAAACTAAAAATAATATATATATATATATATATATATATATATACATATATATATATATATATATATATATATATATATATATATATACATATGTATGTATATATTTGAAACAGCAAAGTTTCTGCACCAGAAATTAAACGAGAGTAATATGGAAATAAATCGTCTGGGCGTCCGTGAACTCGGTCGATTTTACCCGCTTAAAAATGCGAAAAATGGGCGGACGGATTTACTTATTTATTTGCACCAAAACACCTTCTTGCCGAAAAGTAACACTTTCCATATGTGACTGAGGTTCTCAAAATAAATAGATAAATAGATAGATAGATAAATAAATAGACAAATAAATAAATAGATAAGTAAATAAATAAATAAAGATAATATAAAAACCTCACTAGCAGCTCTAATCCTGGAGACTTTTGCAAAATCGCCGGACACTAGACATCACTTACCACTTCTGAATGGCTTCATTTCTGCACATGATAGAGGTTTTGTGCAATAAAGAAAAAAGAAAAAAGGAAGTCATTAAAAGCTTGCTTGCAAAGGCGCAAAGTCAGTGCAAGAAGCCGGAAGAGAGGAAGCACTCAAAGAGTGTTGCTTTCAAAGAGAAAGACAGAAATAGAAACAGACTCGGGGAGGGGGGAAGGGGAGGGGTGTCTGTCTGGTTGGGGAGAATGGGGGGGGGCATCATTTAGGGAGCGCGATTGTTACCTCGACAGGACAATGCAGATCAAATGTAACATTTTTTCTTTCTCTCTCTCTCTCTCTCTCTCTCTCTCTCTCTCTCTCTCTCTCTCTCTCTCTCTCTGTGTGTGTGTGTGTAAGAGGCTCGTAGATATAGGCAGACACGCGAGGTAGAAAGAGGGATAGATAGTGAGACTTTCGTTTTTATTGGACCGGCTGTCTTATAAATAAAAAGTTCGAAAACGAGATGGTGAGGAACTGTATAAATTTACCCTCAGCGTCATGTTTATAAACAAGTGCCTGGGGACTCAATTTTATTGCTGTATGTAAGTTTTACTTTTGCTTATGTGACCTGGGTGAGTGTGTAGTGAATTCGAGGTTGTTTGAGTAAGCAATATTGCATGCGGAGTTGTAGCAGTGCTTCTGATTGGAAAAAAGTGGAGGAAGAGAAAATTCAATTGGTTCACGATTGTAAGATCACGCCCTTAGGGGAGGTTCTTAAATATAAAGTTAAAGATCATTGGACTAAAGAAATCATGACGTCACTGCAGAACTGACCTAGGACCCAAATTGAGTGTTATTGACGGGATTCCTTGCAAGAGCTTTGTAGAGTGCTGTGTACTAAGATTAACAGAAGATAGATATAGAAGAAAAGAGAGAGAATTTTTATTCACCTAGAAAGAAGACCATAGCTGAGGGAAAATAAATGGAAGTGTGAAGTAGAAGTCTGGTTGTGCAATATAATAACTCTAAGTCTAACTTGAATAAGTTATCTCTTCGGAGGTATGGGGCCTGCCGACTAAAATTGTGTGTGACAGACAGGGCACTCTCTCTCTCTCTCTCTCTCTCTCTCTATATATATATATATATATATATATATATATATATATATATATATATATATATATATATGTCTCTCTCCCTCTCTCTCTCTCTCGCTCTCTCTCTCGCTCTCTCTCCCTCTCTCTCTCTCTCTCTCTCTCTCTCTCTCTCTCTCTCTCTCTCTCTCTCTCTCTCTCTATCTCTCTCTCTATCTATCTATCTATCTATCTATCTATCTATCTATTTATCTATTTATCTCTCTCTCTATCTCTCTCTCTCTCTCTCTCTCTCTCTCTCTCTCTCTCTCTCTCTCTCTCTCTCTCTCTCTCTCTCTCTCTCTCTCTCTCTCTCTCTCTCTCTCTCTCTCTTTATAGTGGGAGCACTTTGTTTTCGTCCCATTAAACCCATTCTAAACAACATATAATGTTATCTAACAACAAAAAAAGCTCATAACAGTCTCGAAGTAGAGTAAGATAATGAACGAAAGTAAAAGGAAACCTAAAACTTAATAATAGAAAAAAAGAAACGAAGAGAACAAGAAAAAAGAAGAAAACTAACCACACTGGCTACCTGAGACTCGTTTGTCGTCATTAGGTAATAGAGGTCATTTACCCCCTCCTCCGCCCCCCTCACCCGCTCCACTGCCCCCTCCCCCCTTATCCCTTCCACTACCCCTCACACAAATAACCCTCTGTAATTTCCCCCCACATCTCTCAATTTACCTCGCTGTATTCAGCCAAACTTCAACATCAACCTGCAAAACATCACCTCAGTTTCAGTGCATTTGTTTGTTTGACTTTCGTTTTTTTAACATATGTTCTCTAAGAGGATTCTGGAGATCGCTGTCGGCGACGCTGGACGTGTGGGCCTCGGGTAAGAGAGAGACAAGGCAACAGGTAAGTTGAGGAACGGCCGCATTAGTGAGCAATTCACTGAAAGGCAAATGACAGTGAGAGAGGGAAGAGGTTAAAATAGGTCAAGGGCTTTAACAAGGGTGATTCTGGCAAGGTCAACATATTAAGACAGCAGGGCAGGCCTTGTAGTAATGGATTTAAATTGGACAAATTTAGGTTTAAGAAGGAAATAGGCAAGAACTGGTTTGCCAAAAGAATGATTAACGAATGGAATAGACAGTGATCATGAAGCACTGAAACTATTGGTTGCTTTAAGAGAAGATCAGATAACTGTATGGAAAGGGACGACAGATGGTAAGGGACAGGGAACTGCCTAGTGTAGGAGTTATGGTCTCTTGCAGTCTCCTCCGTTCTTATGTTTATGTGTTCTTATGAAAGAACACAAGAGGGACAGAAACCTCACACCCGTGCTTAGTACGTCATCAGTCAAGCAAACCAATCAGATGGATAAAATCAAATGACGTCACAAACCTTATTGAAGTTGATTCAGTAAGGTTTGTGACAACACCATCTGGCCCGGTATGTGTGTCGCATTACTTGTGGATGTAAAGTTTCGTGATAGCAATTTTCATCGTCAATAGTTCAAGAGATCGGACAAGATCTTTCTCTTCAAACAACTTGACAAACGCTAGGACAGGGGATGTCTCCGACTTTAACCCATTCAACTCCGATGACAAGATGTCTTGTCATTTGGTCAAATAAAACAAAAAATCATAATAAAACAACAAAATGTTTGATGATCAAACAGCACCAGAAAAATATGACGTCGTCAGTCCTCCTCCTCCTCCTCGAGGAGGAGGAGGAGGACTGACGACGTCATATTTTTCTGGTGCTGTTTGATCATCAAACATTTTGTTGTTTTATTATGATTTTTTGTTTTATTTGACCAAATGACAAGACATCTTGTCATCGGAGTTGAATGGGTTAAGGGGGCTATCACACTGGGCTATTTTCCACCATCCTCCGACTAACCGGCGGTGATGCCCACCACCAGAACTTTTTCCGCCCGTAAAATCGCCATGACAAACTATTCAGTTTTCTCAACAAAAATACATAAGATGTCATTTGATGTGATGGAGGAAAAGTATGTTCCTCCAGTATATTAGATTCTTTCCCAAAAGCCGCGGTCTGCAAATCTGCATCAACAGTCGGAGGAAATATAGCCCAGTGTGATAACACCTTTAAGAGAGCCTATTACGTCAGCAACTTCAAAAGTGCCTCTGAGGTTTAAGAATACAGTTCACTTCACGTCCTCAGAAGAATCGTGTTTTGGTCTATGCATATGATGAGATTTCTTTATTCATATATTTATTTACCTATTGTTCTTAATAACGTGGCTTTGACAGTAGGTTCTAGAGGGGGGGGGAAAATAAAAAAGAAAAGAATATTGGTCCTCAAGCATCCTGAGGACATCGCCGCTTCCCAAACAACCCTCTCCAGTCGTTAAATCAATGGGACCCATCAGGGAGCAATCATGAACAATCAGGGGACTATATCATTGCGTGGGGACCTTAAATTGCACCTCCCCACACCCACACACAACCTCACCCTCCACACGGACTATTGATCACCAGCAGCCATCTGCCCTGTGCAGACCAAATTCGAGAACTGAGTGGGGTGGGGGTGGGGGGTCCACGGAAGAAAGGTGTTGACACCGTTACCGAAATTGAGACCAAAGAAATGACGTCACTCGATATGGATGACGCCACAGATCAGATGACGTCACAGGGAAATGATCATGCGACCTTTAGTCTTAGACTTTCATAGCGGAGCGATGATTTAAATCTCTTGTCATATGAAGCTTAGAGTATATTAACGAGTTGACAAATATGCAATTAGAGTATATTTTTGAACATTCATTGTACATAACACATTCGGCGATTTTATTCGCAGGCAGGATTTACATAATGAAGGAATTAAGAGTATCTCAATTTTTTCTGCCATTTTTTTTTTTTACATATTTTACTCTGGCTAACGATAAATGGTTTTATTCAGCATAACGCAAGACCCCAGGCCTCACGGACTTAACAGATCTCCCCGTTATTTGTATCCTACTGACTAGCCCTCCCTTCCTCATCCTTTACCAAGAGATCACCCCGACTTATGTACTGCTATTTCTAAGATACCTGTGGACCATTCCAACGCTAGATAAAACAGTCTTGAATCCACGAACTGCTAATGGTTTCCGATCTCGGATGTCTCTGAAGAGCTCCTGGAAAGCCTCTGGAGAGCCTTTGGGTACGTCTCAGGGACCCCCAGGACTTCTGGTGAGGACACAGAGGGAGGTTCCTGTCCTCATCTGAAGCCGGAAATGAGGTGACAACACATTTGTCCCCACACTCAACCCTCTTCTTCTCTCTACCTCTTAGATAACTAGATAGGTAGATAACGAAATAACGAGATAACTAGATAACCAGGTAACTAAATAACTGAATAAATAGATAACTAAATAAATAGATGACTAGATAACTAAATGGTAAATGAATAGATGAATATATTAATGAATAAATAAATAGATGCATAAATGAATAGATAGACAGATGAATAGATAAATAGATGAATAGATAGATAAGTAGATTATAAATGAATATTCAGATCGGTAAGTATATAGATAGAACAGATGCATAGATAGATAGACAGACAGACAGATAGATAGATGGATGTTTATATATGTCAAGGTACTAATTTTCTTTCTTCCCAAGAGAGAGGAGACGATTTGTTCATGAAATTTCGTTGAAGTCTGCGACTAATCATGTGTCTAGACTCTAGGCAAAAGTTAGAATGTGTATTCTGGACTCTAGAGAATACATTCTAACTTCCGTCTCTTTCTCTGTGATGTGAACCAACATAATATGGGACCAATTTCCTCGCCACGCAAGAGTAACACGAAGTATCCTTCCCCCCTGAGCATGCCTATGGAATAATCCAATCCCCTACCCCGCCATTCCATGCCCCTCACCCTCCCCAAATCAATACCGACTCTTGTTGCTATGACGGATCTCCGTGAACGGCTTATCATGAGGAGGCAAGAAGGTAATCAACCAATTAGGATGGAAGAGGACCAAATCATCAGGAGGAGGAGGGATGTCCTATAGAAACAGACGGTTCTAGGACAGATTAGGAACTGGGTGATTAATTCCAGGAAATGAGTGATTAAAAACATTGCGAAAAAAAATAATACGAAAAAAATAACTGAAGACTGAACGGTTTCGTCTATTAAAACACCTTCAGGGTACGCAAAGAAATAAAAGTACAAGAACATATAAGTCACACAAGAAAGTGCCTCAACCATAACGCATACTTTGGTTGCGGTAGTTCCCTGCATGCCTTGTGTGTTCCCACTTCCCTTAATTAATTGTGTCTATGTGTATACAGATATCTTTTGTTTTTGATATGTAGCCTGAAGATGACTTATTGAGCGAAACTGGTCGGGGAAGTGGAGTTGATACGAGTATGTGTGTATATATATATATATATATATATATATGTATATATATATATATATATATATGCAGAGTCCACTAGGAAAAGGAAAAACACACGGAGTCCGAGCGCTTTCGTGATATATTCACATTATCAAGGAGTACAGAAAGATGAGAACAAAAAATGGAGATACAGAGTATAAATAGGACAAGAGAGACATTTACCCTCCTCTCTGAAGCCTGAAAGAGGAAGGTAAATGTCTCTCTTGTCCTATTTATACTCTGTATCTCCATTTTTTGTTCTCATCTTTCTGTACTTGATAATGTGAATATATCACGAAAGCGCTCGAACTCCGTGTGTTTTTTCCTTTTCCTAGTGGACTCTGCATATTTGTGATTCACGTGTGACTTGTGAAATTTGTGCATATATATATATATATATATATATATGTGTGTGTGTGTGTGTGTGTGTGTATATATATATTTCTTTTTGGGGGGTGAAGGAGTTACAGTTGGTATGGTGGGTGGAGCGAATGGGTGATGGAGTATGAGAGAATTGGTCAATAGTCCTCATAGCTGATATCAGATCGCCTGATGGGGACGGACCACGTTAAGATACTCCTTGTGTGATACTTATGGAGACGACACTGCTCTTGTCAGCATTTTCGATACTGACACTTCTGAAACGTTCTCAACATCAATCAAAGACTTCATAGATCTCTATACAGTGTTTCTCAACCAGGGGTCCGCAAGACTGGTGATTCAACACATTACAATTAATCCTTTCATGGCTCGGATTTATTTTTTATAATTCATTATTTCACAACGTGTCTTAATCGAGATGTCTATATTTTCTCGTTTTCCCTGTGAAAACTAATTCTTTATTAACAATTCTTACATCCAAATATAAAATGACAATATCCTATCTAATCCTGTATCAAGGGGTCCCCTAAATATGCTAATCGATGTAAGGGGTCCACAAAGCTTGAAAAACTAAGAAACACTGCTGTATGGAATCATTCATACAATCCTGATATGAACAATATTATTGAAAAATACTCCAAATATTGTCAACCTACATTGTTTATAGGGCCCTATTGGACTACTCGGCAACAGTAGGTCTCTAACAACTTATATCAATTTAATTATCATTTAAATGATCACCTCTAATTGGCTCACTAAATATCTCACTGACTTGACATACTGACCTGACTGACCTGACATGATGAACTTTTAGTTTAAGGTCAGACCGAACGCGTTGTTGATAAAAGACAAAAATCATATAAAACCTGGTTTAACCCATTAAAATCCGATGACAAGATGTCTTGTCATTTGGTCAAATAAAACAAAAAATCATAAAACACCAAAATGTTTGATCAAACACTTTGATCAAACGGTGTTTTATGATTTTTTGTTTTATTTGACCAAATGACAAGACATCTTGTCATCGGAGTTTAATGGGTTAAGGAATATCACGAAACTAGTGACGTCATCGGGAGCGTGCTCATAGGCCTCGCATTTGTTTAGTTTGGGTTCGAATCCAGCACTTCT
>NC_134781.1:30474718-30487218 GCF_046742065.1 Oratosquilla oratoria | reverse complement strand
TATCCTAACCTATCCTAACCTAACCTAACCTATCCTAACCTAACCTAACCTAACCTAACCTAACCTAACCTAACCTAACCTAACCTAACCTAACCTAACCTAACCTGACCTGACCTGACCTGATCTAACTTAACCTGACCTAACCTAACTTAATTTAATCTAACCTAACCTAACCTAGTTTAACCTAACCTAACCTAGTTTAACCTAACCTAACCTAACCTAGCCTAACTTAACCTAACCTAACCTGACCTGACCTAACCTAACCTAACCTAACCTGACCTGACCTAACCTAACCTAACCTAACCTAACCTAACCTAACCTAACCTATCTTAACCTAACCTAACCTCACCTGACCTGACCTGACCTGACCTGACCTAATCTAACTTAACCTGACCTAACCTAACCTGACCTAACCTAACCCAACCTAATCTGACCTAATGGAACATAACATAACATAACGTATCCTAACCTAACCTAACAAAATTTCTAACACTTCCATATCAGAACCGCTGGGTCAAATCTACCTGACCCACTTTCTGAAGTAGGTGACTCCGAGTCCTACTTGGCGGAGTACTACTTGACTAAATCAGAAATTGCACGCAAAGCCGGACCTTTTACAAGAACATCATCTGCACGACCTGCACGTGACGTCAATAATGCCAGTAATGACGTCACAGTGAATGAAAGGTTTAAACAAGAACAGGTCACTTCATTACGGAAAGAAAGATATGGACTTTATTGAAGGTCTACGGCCTCATGGCGTCTTTTCTAGGTGAAGCGCCCTCTTCTTGTTCTGACCTCTACCATGCCTACGGCCTCCCGTCAGAACCCGGTTTAAGCTGCTGGCGCGTCCAGACGCGTCGCAAACTTTTTTTTTTTTTTTTTTTTCTTCCGTGTGGGGCCTTACTGCACCTTGCAACTTTAAGACTCCCCGACCGACCAGGCCTTCTTCCTTGCCCCCTTTCACCTGCCAGTAGGTTTCTGGAAAATGGTGGGGGGAAGGAGAAAGGGGGAGGGAGAAGGGGGAGAGGGAGAGGGAAAAGGGGAAGGGGAGACGGAAGGGGGAGGGAGAGCGGGGAAAGGTGAAGGGTACTTAAAAAGGGAAAGAAAGGAAAGGGTGAGAAGAAGGAAAAGGAGTAAGAGGAAGCACTTAGAAAAAAGGGAGAGGAGGGAAAAGGGACACACATATATATATATATATATATATATATATATATATATATATATATATATATATATATATATATATATATATATATATATATATATATATATATTTTTTTTTTTTTTTTTTTTTTTTTTTTAAGTCTGGGAGATCACTATGTGGGTAACATCTCTGCACCTCATCCAGGAGCTCCAAGACCTTCAAACGTGGTGGCTCCGGCCGCTGTCAGGCTCATCTTGAAGGAGGACAAGTGACCGGCACCCGGCGAAACAAAAGAACATAGGAATGGAGAATACTGCAAGAGACCCTAAGGCCTACACTAGGCAGTTCCCTTACCACCTTCTCTTAAAAAAAAAAAAAAAAAAAATGTTTCAGCTCTCACTGTATCATGGTTACCGAGTCTATTCCATCCATTAATCACTCTGTTGCTAAGCCGGTGCTTGTCTATTTCCTCCTTAAACCTGAATTTGTCCAAACGGGACGCAAGTAAAAATGCAGGTTCCTTTTACGGGGGATGTCCATCACATCCTATTGTATACTACCTATTTCATATCATTCTCTAATATCTATTATATTCTATTGTCTACTATCTACTCTATTCTATCCTGTTCTATACTATTCCCTATTATATACTCTATTCTATCCTACTCTATATTATTCTCTATCATGTATTCAAAGGATTACAAAGGCGGAGCATGCCGACAGGAGACCTTTTGGTCCATATCTAGGTCGGATGCGAAAAAAATCATAATAATAATAAAATAATAAATGAAAACTATAATAATGTAAATAACAAATAAAATACATAAATAAATGCATAGGTATAGTTAAATAATAAACAAGCAGGTAAATAGTAAATAATAATAAATTGACATATAACTAATAATAAATGAAAATCAGACAGACAAATAATAACAAAACAAAAACAAATAATATAAAATAAATTATAATCATTACAGCATCTTGCTTAGGTGTTTGTCTAAATGATTCTTAAAGCTTCGAACTGAACTACATTGCACTACCTGTGCAGGAAGTTTATTCCATTCATTAACTACACGGTTGGCAAAGTTGTTTCTACCTACTTCCAAATTGAATCTATTTTGATGTTGTCAATTCCCTTTAAAATCTTAAAGACCTGTATCAAGTCACCTCTGAGTCTACGCTTTTTTTTTTAGGGAAAACAGATTCATATGTTTTAGTCGATTTTCGTATGATTTACTTTTGATATTTGGAATCAGTTTTGTGGCTCGCCGTTGTACTTTTTCCAGTCTATCAATGTCTTTAATGAGATTCGGTGACCACACGGAAACAGCATATTCCAAATGTGGACGAACTAACGATTTATATAGCTTGTTAATGAGTGATGGACTTTTGAAATCAAAAGATCGCGCAATCAGTCCTAGAATCTTATTTGTTTTCTCAGAGGCTGAAATACACTGCTTGGATTATTTGAGGTCGTTACTGATAATTACGCCGAGATCTTTTTCACTATCCACTTTTGTTAACGAATTTCCAAATAACTTGTAATCGTACTTACTGTTATTTTTACCTGTGTGCATTACCTTGCATTTACTTGTGTTAAATTTCATTAGCCACTTTTCAGACCATTGCTGTAATTGATCTAAATCTTCTTGAATATCTAATTGGTTTGAGTGATCATTTGCCACTCCGCACAGTTTTGTATCATCAGCAAATTTGGAAACAGTAGATTTTAGTCCATGGTCTATATCATTTATATATACTATGAATAGAAGTGGCCCAAGAACGGAACCCTGAGCAACTCCACTTGTAACATTTTTCCATTTAAAACAACTCTCTGTTTTCGACCATTCAACCAATTACTAGTCCAACCTAATAGGCTACCACTTATTCCATGCAAAGCTAATTTAGTAAGTAGTCTTTCGTGTGGGACGGTATCAAAAGCTTTTGCAAAGTCTAGATATACTAAATCTATATTGTTTCTTTTGTCATAATTCGAGATAACTGTGTTGTAGAATTCGAGTAAGTCACGCAAGAACGTTTCCGTCTGAAACCATGCTGGCTATCATTAATCAAACGGTTACTTTCTGAATGATGTTCGATAGCATCTCTGATGATAGTTTCCGTTATTTTTCCTACGATTGAAGTCAAACTTATAGGCCTATAGTTATTTGGCTTCTTTTTGTCACCTTTTTTGAATATGGGGGTAACGTTAGCTAGCTTCCATTCTCTTGGGACATCTCCGGATATGATGGATTTCTTGAAAATAATTTCTAATGGAACAACAATCTCATTTTTCATTTCCTTTAAGATTCTTGGATGCCAACCGTCAGGCCCTGGTGTTTTATTAGCTTTGAGTTTATCTATACACCTTTTGATTTTTTCTTTTGTTATATTTACCGTAGTGAGTAAGTTTACCCTAGACTTTTCACAGGTTTCAGTTTGGAGTTCACTTTGAGGTGTAACGTTTACGAATACCGAGCTAAAATAATTGTTTAAGATATTACACATTCCTTCATTTGAATATTCAAGTTGACCGTCAGCAGATAATAGTGGACCAATGTGATTTCTAACAAGCTTTTTATCTCTAATGTAACTATAGAATTCTTTGGGATTCTCTTTGGATTTATCAGCGATGTTAATTTCGTATTGTTGTTTTTTTTCTTATTGTCTTTTTTAAATATCTCTGTATTGATACATAACTTTCATAGTCATTAGATGCACCCGAGCACTTATATTTCTTATAAGCCTGTCTCTTTTTAGCAATACTTTTTTCAGTTTCTTTGTCGAGCCACTTTGGGCGAGCCTGATTTGGGGGACGTCTGTCCTTAAAAGGAATGTAAGTTTGAATCATCTTAGTGAGCGCATTTTGAAATATTTCCCACATCTGATCAATTCTATTCTATTATTTACTATCTATTCTATTCTATCCTGTTCTATACTATTCTCTATTATCTACTCTAGTCTATCCTACCCTATATCATTCTCTATTATGTATTCTGTTCTATTCTATTCTTTATTATCTGTTCTATTCTATTTTAGCTTATTCTATATTATTCTCAGTTATGTATTCTATTGTATTCTATTCTATACTATACTAGTCTCTACTATCTATTTCATTCTATTCGCTTCTATCTGCTCTATTCTATTCTATCCTATTCTATGTTATTATCAATTATCTATACTATTCTATTATATACTATACTAGTCTCTACTACCTATTTTATTCTAATCTCTACTATCTACTATATTCTATTTTATCCTAATCTATATCATTCTATTATATGTTCTGTTTTGTTCTATTCTATACTATAGTATTATCCATGATCTATTCTACTCTATTCTATTCTATTCTCTATCTAATCTACATTATTCTGCCCTATTCTATAATATCATCTACTATATATTCTATTCACTTCTATCCTATACTGTTCTCTTCTATCCTGTTCTATTCTACTCTATTCTATTCTATCGTATTCTATTTGATCGTATTCAATTTGCGCCTGCGTGGCCACCTTTTGGGTTCTCCCTCCCCATCATAAGTTGTCGCCCTCGACCTGATTCGTCCTAATTTCCCCCTCCCCTCCGACCCCAGGAAGAGGAGGAGGAGGAGGAGGAGGAGGAGGAGAAGTTTTCTCGTTTGTCGTGACACCGCTCCAACCACTCCCTCCTTCTCTCCCTCCCTCTCTTCTCTCTTCCTCCCTCTCTCACTCAATCCTTCACTCCCTCCAACTTCCTTCCCTCCATCCTTTCCTCTCTCCTTCACCCCTCCTTCCCTCCATCCTTACCTCCCTCTCACCTTTCTTCCCTCCCTATTACCTTCTTTCCCTCCCTCCTTCCCTCCTTACATTCCTTCCTCCCCCTCCCTCCCTCCTTCCTTCCATCCCTACCTCCCTCCCTCCTTCCCTCCCTCCCTCTCCTTCCATCCTTCTATCCCTCTCTTCCTCCCTCCCTCCCTCCCTCTCACCTTCCTTCCCTCCCTCCTTATCTATCTCTATTCCTCCCTCCCTCCTTCACACCTTCCTTCCCTCCTTCCGTACCTTCCTTCTTCCCTCCCTCCTTCCCTCCTTCCTTCCCTCCTTCTTTCTTCCCTTCCCTGCTCCTTGTCGTCTTTCTCCGCGTTCTGTCCTCTTCTACTGAGGAATCGAGGTCCACGTGAAGTAAGTGCCGAGCACGGTCTCGTGAACGAAGGAAACGATATAAATTGGATAAATATAGGTTTAAGAAGGAAACGGACAAGAACTGGTTTACCAACAGAGTGGTTAACGAATTAAACAGATTTAGTAATTATGCAGTGAGCGCTGAAACTATTAGTTGCTATAAGAGAAGATTAGATAATATGGATGGTAATTGGAACAGGGGTTGCCAAGTGTAGGCGTTATGGTCTCTTTCAGCCTCCTCCATTCTTATGTTCCGATGTTTAAGAAGGAAATAGACAATAACTGGCTTACCAACAGAGTGGTTGACGAATGAAATAGACTTACTATGTAGTGAGCGCTGAAACAATGGGTTGCTTTAAGAAAAGGTTAGATAACTGTATGGATAGGAATGACGGATGGTAAGGGACATGAAACTGCCTAGTGTAGGCCTTATGGTCTTTTTGTCGTCTGCGAGTCGTCCCTCGACTCCAGCCGAGGGCCCAGGCAGGAGCAGTGTGACTAGATTTAGCATATTTATGCTAAATTCAGCATATCATCACCCAAAATAACACTATATTGATATAAGAATATATAGCGTATTACGAGGAACAAAAAAATTAGCGCTTTTTTTATTGCCAATCTAGCATAATTTCAGATGATGTTTATAATATTCCCGCTCGAGATATTTGATCATCCTAGACAGAAGGTCGGCCCAAGGATATGCGGGCGGCGCGGCGCGGCGTGACATGAGCAAGGAGAAAGAATAAATGAATAAATAAGGCTGTGACGTCATTTGGGCATAGAACCAAGGACAACACTGGCGTCCCCTAGCACAGTGTTTCTCAACCAGGGGTCCGTGGACCCCTCAGGGGGCCTGCAGGAGCCCACCAACGGGTCCACAGGACGGGGAATTCAACATGTTACAGTTAATCCTGTCACGGCTCTTTTTTTCTCTCTCTCTCTTCTCCTTTTTGTAATTCATGATTACATCTTAATCGGGATGTACAGGTTTTCTTCTAGTTTTTCCCTGGCTAGTTGCGTCTCTCAGAATGTGACGATGGTTTCTATAATATATTGTAATGTTTCTATCACTAAATGCTTTGAAAAAGTGACTATATCCTAAGTGTTGGAAAGGTAGCGTGGCCAATAATTTTTTTTGTTTCGTTATCTATATATTTCCAACATAAGAAGTTTCCACGTTAGTATGCTTCAGTTAGACACTTGTAGAAATGTTATGCAGTCACACTTACATTTGTTCACACGTTCCTGTAGGCCCTTGGTCAACACCCTAACTGCTCTTGATCAACTCCCTAACTCTCTCTTTGACGCTCTCTTTCTGACTCTTCTTTCCTATCTGGCCTCTAACTAAGTAGACTTATTGAGTTACCTATTTCTATATGTTCTTCTATTCTTTCTACTTTGTAACTGACTTAGTACCTTCTACATTGTAACCAAATGCCTTTATGGTATTTTAGAATATGACACTTCATTTCTGATTAGCTTATCTGACATTTGTTATACTTTAGAATTAATTCTATTTTAAATTCTGAATTCTGCACACCATGTTTACATCTTACAATTCTCTTGCCTTAGCTTATCATCTGCGTTGAATGACACGCTTAAAATATCATCAGTCTCCGATCAAGTATGTTCTTTACACTTATGCTATTTTTGGGATCCGTGTTTTGGGCGCGGGTTTCTCTATTCTGTCTTACAATACAATGCGATGCAATCCCACATTAAGGGGTCCCCTGAATATATAAGTCTATTTAAGGGGTCCACAAAAACTGAAAGGTTGAGAAACACTGATCTAATTGACATCCAATGGAGTGTGTCTTGGTGAGAAAAATTCACAGCTTTTTGTCATTCTATACTATCGTCATCAAAGGTATAATTTCCCTGTATATAAACACCATGTTATTCCAGCCGTTTGATGCTATTATACCGGGCTGTAGGTATATGACCAAAGTATTCGGTAATAACGATATATATATATTTTTTGAGAGAGAGAGAGAGAGAGAGAGAGAGAGAGAGAGAGAGAGAGAGAGAGAGAGAGAGAGAGAGAGAGAGAGAGAGAGAGAGAGAGAGAGAGAGCCCTCGTTACGATCACAACGTAGCGAATGAAAATTTCAAAGATCCGCATTTTGTAGAAAGTACAGTAAAGCCAGTGCGCGGTGTTACCCTTTGAAAAGTGTAACATAACGAAGTGTTCTTCAAGTGTGCGTACATGTGGAGTGAACAGAAGGCTTTACCAGCGACAACTGCGAATCTATTATTTCTTCGTTTCATCTTGATCTTTTGCTTTAATCATTTTTTTTCCTAAAGATAAGAAAGATATTGTCACCGTTTATATACACATATTGTTCTGAATTTTTTAATATTCTCCGTATTTTCTAGATTTATTTTCCATGGTTCCCCGTCAATATCTCGAATAGATAAGTAATAGATAAACAAATAATAAATAAGTTGATAAATGAAAATTTGATAACTAAATAAATAGATAAATAAATAAATGAATGGTTGAATGAATGAATGAATGAATGAATGAAGAAATTAGTAGGTAAATGAGTAAATGAATAGAGAAATGAATAGATAAAAACAAGAAATGTAGAGGCAGACAAAAACTACAGCTCAGCGTTTGGATATCACATGTGATCACCCGTAGGGAAATTTTGCTCTGCTCTGTCGGTGTAAAGATGGAGGAAGTGTCTTTTATACTTCAAAAAACACGAAGAATAGCGAGATGCACAGCACAAAGGAGACACACTCTTGCTTGTTCAAAGCCCTATGGACAACACTTCAATTTCACTTTGAGACTTTTTGAATATATGTGTACACAAGTACATACAATAACAACGCACGCCTGATTTGAAAAAGTAAATAGGATCATTTTTATTTTTCCGACACCAAGCTAAGCTGCATGGATATGCAATAGACGTGCCCAAATTAGTTGACAAGGTTAGGTTTGGTTAGGTTAGTTTAGGTTAGGTTAGGTCAGGTTACCTAAGATTAGATTAGGTAAGGTTAGCCTAGTTAAACTTAACCTAAATCTGAAAAATATGAAAAAATTTAAAAAAGTGGTGTAAAAAAAAAAAAAAAAAAAAAAAACTATGGCAAAGCATGAAAAATATAAGTGTCCAGGACCAAGAAGAAAAGTAATATATATATATATATATATATATATATATATATATATATATATATATATATATATATATATATATATATATATATATATATATATTTATATTTATTTATTTACATATATATATGTATATATATCTATATACTTAATATATATATATATATATATATACACATATATATGAATACACACACACACACACACACACATATATATATATATATATATATATATATATATATATATATATATATATATATATATGTAGAAGAAATCACTTGAACGCGTGATACTAGTATGCAGACAAACCACTGGGCAAATGAAAGAGATAAGACCGAGCGCTTTCGTCTATTCACCTTGAAAATGTCTGAATCGTCTATTCACCTTGAAAATGTCTGAATAGACGAAATCGCTCGGTCTTATCTCTTTCATTTTCCCAGTGGTTTGTCTGCATATATATATATATATATATATATATATATATATATATATATATATGTATATGTATGTATATTATACATGTGTACGAGGGTCGTTCCTAAAGTAATGCCTCCTGTTATTTATTCCGCCCGAAGGGATCCGAGGGGATTGCAAATTGCATTGTTATGATGACTGAACTTATTCACCCATGACCTGAAAGTTTCATCTCTCTGTTGCAGATATTGATGGTGTGACACTAAGAAAGCAATCCCTGTCATGGACGTGCGTCAGAAGCAGATATGCGTCATTGAATTCCTCCATGCAGAAAAAAATTGAACCAATCAACATTCACCGGCGCCTGGTGAACGTTTACGAAGCCGATGCAGTTGATGCCAGCACAGTTAGGAGATGGGTTCATCGATTCCAGAGTGGCGACAGCGATGTGAGTGACAGAGTGCGCTCCGGACACCCATGCACAGCCACCACCCCGGAAAACAAAGTGCGCCTCGATCAACTTGTCCGCGCAGATCGGCGGATAACGGTGAATGAAATGCGTGTAGAGTTGGATGTGGGTGTCAGTGCACTGGAAACGATGTTTTCATCACTAGGATACAGGAAAGTGTGTGCTAGGTGGGTTCCATGAATGCTCACGCAGGACCAAAAGGACCACCGACGGGATGTCTGTCAGGACTTGTTGGATCGGTACGAAGCCGAAGGTGACAGATCACTGATGACGAGGCGTGGTATCACCACTACAAGCCGGAGTCCAAACGGCAGTCAAGGGAATGGCACCACTCACACTCCCCAGCAAAGAAGAAGTTCAAGACCCAGACATCTGCAGGCAAAGTGATGTGCACCGTCTTTTGGGACAGGAAGGGCGTCATCCTCCTGGATTTCTTGGAACCAGGGGCGACTATCAATTCTGACCGTTACGTTGAAACGTTGACCAAGCTGAGGGCCCGAATTGTCCGTGTAAGGTCAGAGAAAAGGGAAACATTCCGTTTGCAACACGACAACGCCAGGCCACACACAAGTTTGAAGACTACGGAAGTTGTGAAAAAGTACGGCTTGAAGGTGCTGTCTCATCCACCGTATAGTCCCGACCTGGCACCGTCAGACTTCCACTTGTTCGGACCTCTGAAGGACGCATTACGTGGGCAGCGTTTCCCCGACAACAACGCCGTAATCGCAGCCGTGAAAAAATGGACCGCCTCGGCAGGCGCTGACTTTTATGACCGAGGCATCAAGGCTCTCGTTTGTCGCTGGCAAAAGTGCATTGAGAATGGTGGTGACTACGTAGAAAAATAAATTCTGGAGCACAAAAGATCGCTCGTTTTAATGGTGCCACTACCGTCTTCGTAGCTCTTCAACTTTTAGAGTTAAAAATAGGAGGTGTTACTTTTGGAACGCCCCAGATATGTATATATATATATATATATATATATATGTATATATATATGTATATATATATATATATATATATATATATATATAAATATATATATATATATATATATATATATATATATATATACATATATATTATTGCATTATTATATTTTATTTCATTTTACTTTATTGTACTTTATTTTATTTGTCTATTTCCTTCGCGTGCAAGTTCGTAGTGCACTTTCAAGCGTTGCACAAGTGTCATTTTATCTTAATTTTATTTTATTACATTTGATTGTATTGCATTTTATCGTATTGTATTTTATCTTATTATATTGTATTTTATTGCATTGTATTTTACTTTATTGTACTTTATTCTTATTTTATTGTATTATTTGTAAATTAAATGTATGCGCAATTGGTTATGTAAGGTGGTCCGTTCGTCCGGTACTCGTGGCGACTGGTAGAGGAGGGGGACCCGGACAGCTTTGGCAGTGTGGAATACCTCTCCCAATTCCAACCACGGACAGTATAATAGCTCATTTGAACACTGTATATTTTCACGCCCCTGAAGACGGTCCTAGGACTAGGACCGAAACGTCGGGCATTAAACTTCCCACTTTGAGTCTGGTGGTTACGCTTCTCCCCTTTATATACATATATATATATTATATATACATATATGTATATATATATATATACATATATGTATAAATATAAATATGTATATGTGTGTGTATGTATGTACCGTATAGATATATATGTATGTATATATATATATATATATATATACATATATATATGCTTGATTTATACTCCAGACGTTTTAACCACAGAAATTATGGCAGACAGAGGAGCTGTTCTCGTGTACGTCGTGTCTTGCCTGGTCGATGACTTGCACATAGCAGACCGACCTCCAGTTGACCAAGGTCGTGAATAAGGACAGCAGATTAAATACGAGTCCGTATACACACACACACACGCACGTTTCAACCGATCTCCTCCCCGCAAAAACACACATACATACAATCACACACACACACACAAACGCTCGTACACACATACATATAAACATATACACACAAACGCGCGTGTACGCACGCACACACACACACACACATACACACACACACACACACACACACACACACACACACACACACACACACACACACACACACACACACACACACACACACACATCTGTGACATACCACCCTCTGTCCCCCTTTTTTCTGTCGTGTGAAGTTATTTAATTCATCTCCGTGGTATTCCGTTCCTCCCCCGGCCTCTCCCGGGATCTCACTCAAATATTGACATTCAGCGGAGGTAACCCTACGTGAGATTTTTGGGAAAAGAATTCTAGGGAGCGGCATCCCCTAGATGCCCAGATGGGAATAGAATAGGATACTAGAAATAACCTAGCGGCGTTCACAGGTCTAGTGATGCCCCCACCCCCCTCCGGGGGGGCCAACTCTTTGGCTGCACGAGGCCTCGTCGTACTGAGAAGAAAATCTAAGAGAAAGGAAGATGTCTTGAGTATGTAAACACAGATGAAACATAAACACTTTATTCGATATGAATATAATTCAACCAGATTTAATCATTTTCCCCCCAAATAATACCTCCTGGTCCCCCACACTTACACACTATTCAGTTACAATATTCTAGACTTCCGTAAGAACATCTCAACAATGTGTCTAACATTTGTATAGTTTTAACTTCTATTAGTTCGTCATTCAGTTTATCACTATATGTCGCTAACGTAATTTGACATTTGGAAATTTGAAAAACAAAAGCAGGTAGCATAATTGCGAGAAATGCCGAGTGTGCCGTTAGCTTTACTCTACAAAAGTTCGAAACTGATGTTTTATTTAAGTTTATTATTCCAGTCTTGGCCAAAAATCATTTATCGGATGATGTGCTAAATATCTAAATACAATATGAAAGTATTCATCTTTTAACACAAGTAAAGGCCCGGGGAACTCGAACACTTCCGCGCGGGGCCCAATTTGATCAAATCGGTCATATAAGCTTAAAACCATCCCTAGTCTTATGACATGAACAGCGTGCGTGTATATACATTTACACTACACACAGGATCTAGCTGTGTGTAACCACCTGCCTTAATGTAGGACACACGTTTTTATGCAGACACAAGTACGCTCGAACGTTGGTCGACGCACGAATTCAGATCAACTACATCTAAATTTAGGAAAGCTTCTGATAAGATATGACATACATCGAAGGTGTCCAGAAGCCC
>NC_134781.1:30467218-30469718 GCF_046742065.1 Oratosquilla oratoria | reverse complement strand
AGTATTCGAATACACCGTGTCGCAGCGATGAAGGACATCAATGCCTGTTCAGAATGGGCGCGTGTATGAATATTGCAATCCTTGTTACGCTTATTCAAAGAAACAAAGTTTTGGTTCTGGGATTGAACATGGCCAGGTTGTGACAACCTGAATACTTTTTAGTATGACGTCACTCGTCACTGTACACAAGTGTTTTATAGTGTAATCGTTACGAAAAGCAATATGTTTCGAGGTATCTTATGTATACATGTAATCATGACAAATGGCGAGGGAGTCAGAGCAAATTTTTATTTTTCTATCTCTTCGATAATATTAAAGTTGTTATAGTCATTGGTCAGTCTCTCCAAACTTGCACGGCTGTCTCCCCAGGTGGAGCAGTAGGAAAGCGGTCTCCTAGTGCAGGCGCTGATGGTGGAGTGCAAGTATATTGATGGACATTCAATATTCCCCTTCATGCAGAGATCGGCGTTCTTGTGCTTGGAGCTCCAGAGAGGACACCAGTACACGTGAATTAAACGCTATGAAGATATATCACAAGAACCACATGTTCACATGTCCGGTGAAAAGATAATGAAAAAAAAAAAAAAAAAAAAAAAAAAAAAGTGCGTCCAGTGGATCCATCAAAACATGCTGAATTGACCATCAAATACAAGACGAAGAGGAAGGCTTAAGTTTTATTTCGTAACCGTCCAATCTTGTCCAAGACTCTGCTTCTGAAAGACCATGTCGTATACCAACATAGTTGTAATAGTGAGGAGTGTGGACTTCAATCATATATCATATGACACGAACAAAACTGTCGTGGCGTATGACATGTTTTCCAAGTACCAGATCCATCAAATTATATCATTCGACCATGCACCACCAGCGCCTTACATGAACATTCATAGAAGAAAATGCGACTATCATTAAACCAAGTACAAGATCCCCATCAGCTTTCATTTCTAAAAGCAATTTACTTACAATCAAGAGCGCCCACGAAGGAATATTCAAGCTGAAGACTTACAAGCACTCCCATCACCAAGACGACACACAGGTAGAACTCTAGTGAACCAGCGTGGTTTTTTACTGGGAGCTACGACAGCTAATAATGGGCCTCCGCCCCACCACAGGGTTTCTCTATTTCTATATTACAGTCTCTTCATTAACTTCCATTTTCCGATCATATTCTGGTCATCTTTTACCCAATCATCACTTTTCTGCCCTAGTGTTTCTCTCATCATTTTGTTAATTTCTTCCTCCCTTCTTTGTTGACTGTATGCGTATCATCCTTGCTTCATTTGCCTTTATTTGATTATTGAGAATACAAAGTCTCCTTGTGATAAAACATTTGTAGAATAAATAGTAAAGCTAATGATATATATAACTAGGACGAAATCAATTTGAACACTTTTCCTTAGCAGCGCCCACTAACCTACAACCATTTCGTCTGTCGATCGAGGCATCTAGAACTACTACTAACAGGTAATTGGAGAGGACGGGGTGCCATTTCTTACTGGTAAGACGAGGCGAGGCGTGGTGTTTGTGACACGTTAGGAACACGTGCGGAAGCTGTGCTCTGAGCCGTTGGCACTCTTTTCTTTTCCTGTCAGATTCACTCACTGCCTCTGGCAACAACAGAAAAGGGAACCACCGTGTCCTCTGTTTTCGCATGAAAAGTTCTTCACGATTTCAATTTTTTCCAGGAACTAAATGGGGCAGAGCGAGGGGGACGGGAGAGAACCATTACCTTCTCGACCAAGGGTGAGCAACCTTTGGAAGAGCTGTGCCAGTTTCTCTGCTGTGTAGAGCCCTTCCTGCGTGCCAACAGTGCTTTATAGTGCGTAAGTAAATGTAAATTCGTTTGCACTGTTTTAATACAGTGGAAATGTCAGTAAATGTTAAATCCTGCACGATTTTATTTCAGTTTGATCTCTTGTTACAATATGTTTAATCAAATAATGACGTCATTTTTCGATGCCGTAAGAAGATTTCAAAACCAGTTGTCATTCTAGGGTCAATGCTGTAACGTGTCAGAGGCTGTTGATCCTTGTTCCAGGGTGAAGTTGAGACGAGAACCGTTTTCCCGCCGCATTGATAGTTCTTGACTAAATGCATAATTGAATGATCTTATGACGTCAGTAATAATTCTTCCTGGAAGAAAAAAAAAATCATGTCCTGAAACAGATTACCCTAACCTAATCTAACCTAACCTAACCTAACCTAATTTAGCTTTATTTACATACAAGTCTTATTGAAACTTGTCAGGGGAAAAATGACCATTTGCTCATTTTCTTTTTCTGGTGAGCAATTATCCGGTGGACAGTTGTTCGGTAAATGTGACGGCACACTAGGGTAGCATGCTATTTGCTTTTGTTACTTCGTTTGAGGAGAAACGACTTCGGTTACAATATTCTAGACTTTCGTAAGAACATCTCAACAATATGTCTAATATTCGTATTTTAGGTTTAACATCTCTTAGTTCGTCATTCAGCTTCTCACCATACCGTCACCCTCATAA
>NC_134781.1:30454718-30457218 GCF_046742065.1 Oratosquilla oratoria | reverse complement strand
TTTATTATTATTTTCTTGATTATCATTTATCATTATTTATCTGTCAATTTATTATCATCTACTATTTACCTATTTGTTTATTATTTAACTTTACTTATTTAATTATTTACTTAAGTCATTCATTATCATATATTATAGTTTTTACTTATTCGTTTATTTATTTATTTGTTTATCTATTTATCTATTTATCATTATTATAATTTTTTACATCCGACCTAGTTACGGACCAAAAAGTTTCCTTTCGGCATGCTCCTTTGTAATCCTTTGTAATAACACTGATAACGATTAAATAAACTATCTATACAAATATTACGAAAAAAAGGAAGAACTACGACAAGAAAAACTGAAAATATGTAGAGCAGTTAGAAAAAAATTATAAAAAGAAATTTTGAAGTTTTAATGGCATTTTGCCGACTCGAAGGCGCAAGGAAAAGGGAGAAGATGAGCAAGTGAGAAGGAGGAGGAGGAGGAGGAGAAGGAGGAGGAGGAGGAAGAGGAAGAGGAAAAGGAGGAGGAGGAGGAGGAGAAACAAGAGGAGGACTAATGTTGGAGGAGGTCGAAGAGGAAAAGCATGAAAAGAATAAATTGGAGGAGGAGGAGGAGGAGGAGGAGGAGTTTATCGATGTTGAGAACGAGCGTGAAGACGAAGGAGGTGCAGAGGGGAGGAGGATGAGCAGGAGGACCTAGAAGCGGATAATTGGAGGAAGAGGAGGAGGAGGAGGAGGAGGCAGAGGAAGATAGAAGAGAAAAGAAGGCACGGAGGATGAGGAGGAGAAGAGGGAGGAGGAGGAGTAGGAGGAGGAGGAGGAGGAGGAGGGTAAGGAGGAGGAGGAGGAGGGGAAACTGAAACAGAAAGAGGAGGAGGAGGATAAAAAGGAGGAGGAGAAGAAAGAGAAAGAGAAAGAGGAAAAGGAGAAAAAAAAGAAGGACGAGGAGGAAGAGGAAGCAAAGGAAGTTGAGGAGGAGGGAAGGAGGAGGGGGAAGATGAGAAAGAGGAGGAGGAGGAGGAGGATAAAAATAAGGAGGAGGAGGAGAAAGAGAAAGAGAAAGAGGAGGAGGAGGAGGAGGAGGAAAAAGGAGGAGGAGGAAAAAAGGAGGAGGAGGAGGAAAAAAGGAGGAGAAGGAGGAGGCAAAGGAAGTGGAGGAGGAGGGGGAAGAGGATGATGATTAGAAAGAGGATGAGGATGAGAGGGAGGATGAAGATGAGAAGGAGGAGGAGGAGGAGAAGGAGAAAAAGAAAGAGGAGGAAGCTAAAGAGGTGGAGGAGAAGGGGGAAGGAGAAGGAGGAGAAGGAGGAGGAAGAGAGAGAGGAGGACGGGAAGGATGAGGAGGAGAAGGAGGAGAATGAGAAGGAGGAGGAGAAAAAGAAGGAGAAGGAGGAAGCTAAGGAGGTTGAGGAGAATGGGAAGGAGAAGGAGGAGAAGGAGGATGGGAAGGAGGAGTAGGAGAAGGAGGAGGAGAAGGAGGAGGATGGGAAGGAGGAGGATGAGAAGGAGGAGGAGGAGAATGGGAAGGAGGAGAAGGAGGAGGAAGGGAAGGAGGAGGAGAAGGAGGAGGAGGGGAAGGAAGAGGAGGATGAGAAGGAGTGAGATGAGAAGGAGGAGGAGGAGGAGGAGAAGGACGAGGAGACAAGGAGGGGAAGGAGAAGGAGGAGGAGGACGAGGAGACGAGGAGGGGAAGGAGAAGGAGGAGGAGAGGTTGATATGTACAAGTGGGAAAGAGGAGAGGAAGGAAGAAATAGAGAATGAAGAAGGTGAGGAGGAGGAGGAGGAGGAAGGGGAAATAGGAGAGGAAGAGATGGGAGAAGGTGGAAAAAGAGGGGAAAGAAGAGGAGATGACAGGAGAAAGAAGAGGAGGTAGAGCACGAGGCGGGGAAGAGAAGGAAGAGGAGATGAGAGAGGAAGAGGACAAGAGGGGAAGGGGGAAGAAGGAAGAGATGGAGGACGGAGAGAAGATTTGACAAGGTGGAGAAAAAGAGGAGGGAGAAAAAGAGGAGAGAGGAAAGGAGAAAGAGGAAGGGGGGAAGAGAGGGGAGAAGTGAAGGGAAAAGAGAGGGGAGAAGAAAGAGGAGAAGAGAGAGGAAAAATGAGTAGATGAGAGGGGAGAAGAGAGAGGTATTTCCCGACGTTTGGGCTGAGATCTAAGCCGGAAGAGCGGCGGGGAAATGAGGGGAAGAGGGTGAGGGGAAAGAGAGGAAATGGGGAAGAAGATAAGGAAAGAGTAAGACGGAAAGAGTGAAGGAGTGAGGGATGAGAGGGGAAGGTGGAAGGGGGAGAGTGAGGGGAGAGGGACGAGGGTAAGGAGAAGAGGAGGATAAAGAGGGGAAAGAGGGGAAAGAGGAAAGAAGGTAAGGAGAGAGAAAGAGAGGGGAAAAGAGAAAGAGGGTAAGCGGAAATGGAAACTGAAGAGGAAAATGCATAAGAGGGGAGACGAGGAGAGGAGGAGAGGAGACAGGAGAAGAAGAGGAGAGTTAAGAGGAGGTGAGGAAGAGAGGGGAGAG
>NC_134781.1:30437218-30444718 GCF_046742065.1 Oratosquilla oratoria | reverse complement strand
GAAAACACATGCGTAGCCACACGCACGTACGCATATACCCATACGTACACACACACACACACACACACACACACACACACACACACACACACACACACACACACACACACACACACACACACACACACACACACACACACACACACACACACACACACACACACACACACACACACACACACACACACACACACACACACACACGACTCGGTGGTGCGGTTGGTAGATTCCCTGACTGTCACTACGGCGGTCCGGGTTCGAATCCTGCCCAAGGCTGAAATAATTTCAGTATCGCTGCGCTTCGAGTCGTTACTCCAACTCTCATGGGCGGGAAAGTGTGTGTGTGTGTGTTCGTGTAAGGTCACAACATCACCCACATATCGGTCATGGGAGCTCTGAGCACTCTGCCGGGAGGGAAATAGCTGTCGATCACGAGTCCTGCACGTGATCCAAAGACCAAAGTGAATACAAGGTGAATACACACACACACACACACACACACACACACACACACACACACACACACACACACACACACACACACACACACACACACACACACACACACACGTGAGCCAACAAAGTAAATATAGATCTCCAGTTGGCTGAGAAGGGGAGATAAGGATGAGGAGGAAGAGAAGAAGTAGGAGGAGGAGGAGGAAAGATGAGGAAGAGGGGAAGGATTGGGTTAGACTGAGAGAGGAGGAATGCTTTATTCTGTCTGCCACAGACGATTTTAATCAGCTGAAGGGAAAGAATTACAGTTCTAAAAGGTTAAACAACTGAACGGAATAGTCTGTTGTTTAGGAAACCAAAATTTGAAAAATTGAATAAATGAATTTAATTGAATTGAAGTAAGCGGGGAACAAGGAAATTCTGAATGGTCCTCATTTTCTGAAGAAAATCACCTAACGGCAACCGAAACAATTCTGTCGCTCTTTAAACATTCATGAATGGATGTGAGAGTTTTTGAATGTGAGAATGTGAGAGTTGTTGGACTGATAACGCTGTCACTCGAGATAGCGAGAGAGATAACGGTCCTTGCAGTAATCATTACGATAATGTGTCTAGTGCATTACTGAAAGTACGTTTCTTTCTACATAGATGACGTATGAGTATATAAGACGTACGTACTGAATTTTACGTCATAATTGACGTACTGACATACATGGTGCGCGTAGTGTATTTTACACCATAATTGATGTACGGGTATATAAGATGAATGTAATGTATTTTACGTCATAATTGACGCATGGATATATATATATATATATATATATATATATATATATATATATATATATATATGATATGTGTACCTTATTTCATGTCATAATTGAGGCATGGGCACATAGGATGCATGTAGTACATCTTGCGTCATAATTGACGTATGGGCATATAAGATGCGTGTGATGCATTTTACGTCATAATTGACGTACGGGCATATAAGACGCATGTACTATATTTCACATCATAATTCACAAACGGGCATATACCACATACCCAGGCCCGACCTGACGCCTGAACCAGACGCGACCTAATTGGGGTGACCCTAGCCTTCGAGCGTTGAGTCAGGTCAGACTGCCTCACAACTCTATCATGCATCAATTTGCACCTACAAACATAGTTGTGGGGTACATGTAGACCACACAGGAATATGGAATATGTGTAGTGCATTTCAAGTCATAATTGACGTACGGGTATATGAAATATATATAGTGCATTTTACGTCATAATTGACGTACGGGCATATAAGACGTAAGTAACTAATTTTATGTCATAATTGGCGTGCGGGCACATAAGATGCACTTACTTTATTCTACGTCGTAATTGACCTACACGCATAGACGCATGTGGTGTATTCTACGTCATAACTGACGTGCAGCATACAAGAGGCCCGGAGTCTATTTTACGTCATAATTGACGCACGGGTATACAAGACGCACTCTCATTTCAGCGAAGAATATTTTTGGAAAAATGATATTTAGACAAAACACCGAAAAAGTCGATAATGATTGCAAAGCTTAACACTGAATGGTTACCTAAGATTAGTGATAAAACTAGAAAATGGTTGATGCTAGTAGACGTATCTACTAGTCTCTGTGACACGCCAGTAGATAGTGTCAGGTTCTGCCAAGGCGACGAACGAGTCGTGATGGATATTGCTGCTTGTTGTTGTCATTATGAATCTGTGGTTCTTTCTGAGATAAATGAATATTTCTTAGATATAATTAGATAAATATGACAGGACATGTCATAAGTAGATAATCACATAGATAAATGCTCAGGAATGTTTACTATTTGATTGTAGCGAATGATTAATTAACGCGTGTTTTTACTAACATGGTTTTGGGCCGCCCTCACATCGATGAGTATTGAAGCGTAGCAAAGTCGCAGCGAAAGAAAAAATAAGCAAATAAATAAAGAGACCCCTCGTTGAAGGACGTTCCTCCGGTGGGGACCACACCTGGCGTCAGCTGTCAGCACTCAGGATCAATTCCCGCTCTGATTCCCATGGAAGGAGGGGGAGAAGGAGGAGGAGAGGAAGGATGATGACGATGGTGGTGCAGTCTATGGTATGGGGACGAGAAGACAGTTGGTATCTTGACATCGCCATCTTCATCGTCATCATCATCAAAACACCTAATATACTTGTGTGTGTGTGTGCGTGCGTGCGTGTGTGTGTGTGTGTGTGTGTGTGTGTGTGTGTGTGTGTGTGTGTGTGTGTGTGTGTGTGTGCGTGGGCGTGGGCGTGTGTGTGTGTGTGTGTGTGTGTGTGTGTGTGTGTGTGTGTGTGTGTGTGTGTGTGTGTGTGTGTGTGTGTGTGTGTGTGTGCGTGTGTGTGTGATATTTCAGTCTAACATTAAAACGAGGAGCTACATCATCCACATGCGTCCGCCCACACGCAGGCACGCAGCGCATCACCAACGTAAACACATGTGACTCCGCAGTCACTCGAATCTGCCCGAGTATACCATAACTACTCAGATAAAATTGTCGTTGTTGAGGACTTAATATATTTCTATTTACAGCAAATTACACATAATGAAAAAAGCCGTTATATATATATATATATACATATATGTATATATATATATATATATATATATATATATATACATATATAACATATCCGTGTAGTTAATGAATGGAATAAACTTCCTGCGCAGGTAGTGCAATGTAGTTCAGTTCGAAGCTTTGATAATCATTTGGATTAACACCTAAGCAAGAAGCTGTAATGATTATAATTTATTTTATATTATTTGTTTTTGTTTTGTTATCATTTGTCAGTTTGATTTTAATTTATTATTAGTTATATGTCAATTTATTATTTTTCACTATTTACCTGTTTGTTTATTATTTAACTATACCTATGCATTTATTTATGCATTTTATTTGTTATTTACATTATTATAGTTTTTATTTATTAATTTATTATTATTATGATTTTTTTCGCATCCGACCTAGATATGGACCAAAAGGTTTCCTGTCGGCATGCTCCGCCTTTGTAATCCTTTGTAATATATGTATACTATAATAAAGTAGTATCCTCTGCCTGTCTGTTTGTTTATTTGTTTGTTTGTGTGTTTGTTTGTTTGTTTGTTTGTTTGTTCACGAACTCCTAGGGTTTTGGAGATAGACCCCCATACCTATATATATTCTGGTACCCTATCACTCCAGGTACTTGGATAACTATATTTCATTAAATATTTTGGTTAGGGTTAAGGGTTAAAGTTAGGTGGTTTATGGTGTAGGAACACGCCAGTCTGTAGTGTCCCCTTAAGTTGCGTAGCATTTTTGTGACATAAGAGTTAATATGATTAAACAAAACATTGCATGTGTCCATAGATATTATTTATATTTGTGAAATTAATGTTGCCACAGACCATGATAGCTTTTGTAAGAACAAAGCATGTAAATGTAAAATGATTGTATAATTTTACCAAATGTTGAAATATTGGTTATTTTCATTTCATTTTAGTGAGGGTGGAAATATATTCAAATTCAGAAGAAAAAAAAAAAGTAAAGACTGAACAACTTCACACCAAGCTTAATGACCGCCATATGGGTCGATAGTCTAAAAGAAATATATATATATATATATATATATATATATATATATATATATATATATATATATATAAATATATATATTTCACAAACTTCTTGGTTTTTCCAGATAAGCCCCTATAACCATATATATTCTGAAGATAAATAAACGAGATACATTTCTTCACCTTTTAGCTGTATATATTTATTGTCAATACACACACACACACACGCACGCGCGCGCGCGCGCAAAAGAATGTGTACATATGCTATTTGTGTTTGTGTATGCATGTATTTTCAAGCTAGGGTTTCCCAACCTTCGGGTGGGGGCACACACCTGGGAGGGGAAGTGTTTAAAGCTATATTTCATTTAAAAAAGAATATTTTGGTTAGGGTTAAGGGTTAAAGTTAGGTGGGATATGGTTAGGTTAGGGATTATTCACGAACTCGCAGCAAAGCGCGAGTAGTTTGGCTAGTAAATATATATATATATATATATATATATATATATATATATATATATATACACATACATATATGTACATATATATGTATATATATATATATGTGTGTATATATATATATATACACATTTTAACTACAGTGCACTTTAATTCTAAGCCATCAAAGGCCGACATGCAGAAATTGAAATGTGGTACTGCCACGGACTCGAACCCGGCATCCTCATGACAAGTGCAACCTTACAAAAAACCAAAGCCGTGAGGGAAAAGAATAAGAGCATGGACCTGAACAAAATCAACACAGCGTACATAATAGTCCCCTCTTCTGACTTCTGAACTCAGACACACAGATATCCGCATCTCATGTGACGCAGTTATGAAAATTAGTGACCCTGTTAAACTTAAGGTGAAAATTAATAATACCTTAAGCTTAGTTTACACAATATTTTGCCCAGGATATGAATGTGCCTATACTGGAGACACATACAAGGGTTTATCCACAAGAACAAGAGAGTATAGAGCCGATTCCCTATACCACCGCAACACCAGCGCACTTACGAACTATGTAGACCAAAAAGGACATTTGCTAAGATAGAAACAAACAAGCATACGGTATCAGGACAACTGCCCCCGGGACAACTGCCCCCGGGACAATTGCCCCCCGACAACTGCCCCCGGGACAATTGCCCCCGTAGGACAACTGCCCCCGTAGGACAACTGCCCCCGACAACTACCCCCTGGACATTTGCCCCGACAACTACCCCGACAATTGCCCTGGAATTTGTTGCCAATTACGTAATTACTTTCTAGTAATTTCCTGAGTAACTATTTATAAAAAAAAAATTCTTCATAGAGAAATGGTAGTAAATAAGAACTATTAAAACAATGTTTTATTATTGCTAATAAAAGTACATAGTTTTAAAAATATAATATTATATACTCAAATTTGTTGCCATTTACGTAATTACTTTCTAGTAATTTCCTGAGTAACTATTTATAAAAAAAATCTTCATAGAGAAATGGTAGTAAATAAGAACTATTAAAACCAATGTTTTATTATTGTTAATAAAAATACATGATTTTAAAAAGATAACATTATATACTCAAATTTGTACATATATAAGTTGCAAAAATATTGAAAAAGGATTTAACTACTAAAAATTTAAATTGTGGGCTATGTATCTCAAAAATTCCAATACATCGCGGTTCTGAAAGTCTTGCACAATGTTTGCTATTCTTATGCTAGAATCCTGATAGCATTTCCGCTTAGGAGGTACTGGCTGCCCAGCAAGTATTTGATTGATTATGACGCTGGATAGTGCCTGTTTTCTCTTCAACACCCCCAGAAATTTCCATATATTTGGATGAAATGACGTAACGCTTGCTTGCATATGGTTATGCCGTCCTTCTAAGGCGTTGTTTGTTCGAGGTAAAGCTTCAACAACACAAGTATACATACTCCACATGCTTACAGGGAAACGTGGCTGTCTCCTTGTATGTCGACGTCTTCTGCCGATGTATGTATCTTCAAAATAATCTATTATAGCATCAGCCTCAGGTGGTAACGTCTCTTGCAGTTTCTCAAATGCTTCAATAACTTTTTCTGGGGAAACAAACGACCAAGCAGGAATCGTACGGATTTGTAGGGAAAAATCGGCGTCAGTTTGGTATTTAGTTTGGAGACCTTCATTTTGCACTTTACGGTATATGCTTTGAGATAAGTGGTAAAAACATCATTTAACGGTTACGTAGGGGAAGATCTCTTCAATAGCACTCCTAGCAGCTTGTTCAAAGTCTATTAGGAAGGTCTTTGGATTAAGTCTAGGGTTTATAGTGAGGAGTTGTTGGAGGATATCTTCATATGTTGCTTGTTGTTTATTTGGTAACAGAGCATACACACACGGAATAACTCTTTCAGAAGTTAAACAATGAATGGTGTACAATTGGTAAAATAACTCGGGTACAATCTTAAAAGTATCGTCTCCAAACCAATTATCTGATTTCTCCAGTAGGCTAATGTTTGTTGATGTTGAAAATAAAAGGAGACGCTGCCCAACCAATCCACTATCATAAAGAAGAATATCTTCACCATTAGACGTTTTCTTGTACTCGGAAGGAATGACCATGTCTGCTAGGTTTGATGGGATGGGATGAGGAGCACCAGCAGCTTGTTTGTAGCGCCTTATTGCACGACGAATATGCCTCACAGGTGGTAGTTGAGTTGCAGCACCACTTGATATCGACTCAACTGTTTGGGAAATTATTTGCTGTGCAGTCTCTTCGGTAGCAATATATTTAGCCTTTATCTCCTGTTGTACTAACAAGACTTCACGGCTGGGTTGGTCAACAGCATGGGTGTGATCATTTACATGGCCAACTACCTGATTTTTACAAACTTTTACTTTAGCTTTGCAGTTATTATGGCGACGTTTTTCACATTCATAAGATGTAACATTATTTGCCAATTCCTTCTGCTCCACATAGATGTATCCTTCATAAATAAGCTTCATTTTTCCTCGTGTCACTTCTTATATTTCTGAATAGACACTGGATCCTTCTTTCTTTGTAAGCCTATATATATGCAATTGACCGATTACCTAATTGGGAAGTAGCTACATAAATGGTAATAAATTCAGGAAATAGCAACAATTATTTCTTAAATGACCGATTATGTAATCGTTACTTAATTAGACAATTACTAAAAAGTAATTACGTAAATGGCAATAAATTCCAGGGCAATTGTCCTGTAACTTCTTATATTTCTGAATAGACACTGGATCCTTCTTTCTTTTTAAGCCTATATATATATTTTTTTGTAAACATTTGTTTGACTAGACAGTAATTATGCAATTGGCGATAACTTTCGGAAATCAACTATAACTTGTACGACCGATTACCTAAATGACCGATTATGTAATCGTTACTTAATTAGGCAATTACTAAAAAGTAATTACGTAAATGGCAATAAATTCCAGGGCAATTGTCCTGT
>NC_134781.1:30414718-30419718 GCF_046742065.1 Oratosquilla oratoria | reverse complement strand
TTCTCTTTCCCATCTTTGTTCCAGAGTTGGTAATACTAATGTGGACAGTCTTTGTTCATGTGTCATTTTAGAAAGAGTTTGTGCCAGTTTTGTTGTTGCTCTTTGCATTTTTTTATTTTTTTTTCATTTTTTTTTTATTTTTTGTACTGGGTGTCCATAGTGTTGCTGCGTACTCGAGTGTATTAGTGTAGTTATTATTTTTTTTATAATTTCCTGATCCAAATATACAAATGCGCATTTTATTGACCTGTCTTTGCTTATCATCACTGCAAGGTTTTTTCCGAGTTTACTTTTTTGACCTCTTCTTCACCAATTTTATAATCTCTCAATATTCTGTTTTTACTTTTTCCAAGTTCCATTATACTACATTTCTTGATATTGAATTTCACTTCCCTCTTTTGACTCCATTTCCAGATCTTGTCCAAATCTTGTTATAATCCTCCTCCGTTCTTACTTTCTTTAGTATTTTTGCGTCGTCTGCAAAGAAATCCATATAACACTTTACTCCTTCATCCATGTCATTTATGTATAGGGCAAACATGATCGGGGCCAGTACTGATCCCTGCGGGACACCACTTATCATTTCTTCCCATTTTGAGAATTTATCTCTGATTATATATTACTCTCATTTTCCTCCCAGTCAGGAAGTCTTCCATCCATTTCAATAATTTTCCTCTGATGCCACCTATTGACTCTATTTTCCTTATTAGTTTTTTGTGTGGTACCTTATCAAATGCCTTTTGTAGGTCCAGAAAGGCACACTCTGCCCAACCATCTCTCTCTTGTATTATATCTATTAATCTCGAGTAGAAGCAGATCAAGTTTGTTGTACATGATCTTCCTTGTCTGAATCCAAATTGATTTGGATTCAGTATAGTTTTTTCTTCCAAATGTTTAACCCATCTATTTTTGATGACCTTTTCACAGATTTTTGCTACTTTGCTTGTCAGGGAGACCGGTCTGTAATTTGATGGATCTTCCTTGTTCCCTCCCATATAAATCGATACAATGTTTGCATTCTTCCAGTCCTGTGGCACATTTCCTTCTTGAAGTGGGAATTTAATTATATTGTATATTTTATCTGTTAATTCCTCCATGCATTCTTTCAGTATCCAATTTGCAATTCCGTCTGGACCATGTGATTTTCTGACATCAATGGTTTTAATTTGCTCGCTGATTTCCTTCTGTGTTACAATTATTTCTTTCATTGAGGGGGATATCTCTCTCTCTATTTCCTCACTGCTAGGTGAGTTTTCTCTTGTGAATACTGATTTGAAGTGGTTGTTCATAATTTCAGCCATTTCCAGTTCTTCTGTATATTCGCATTCATCCTGGCGCAGCTTTTCTATTTCTTGTTTACTCTTCAGTTTGCCATTTACATACCTGTGAAATAGTTTGGGTTCTTCCTTGCATTTTTGTATTATTATTATTTTTTTTTTCGTAGTTTCTCTTTTCATCTTTCTTTTTTTTTTACATAATAATTTCTTGGTTTGATGTACATTAGCTTGTTTTCTTGTCTTTTTTTTATTTCTTCCAAGTTTTGTCTCTTAACAGCTTTTCTCCTATCCCATATATCTGCAATACCTCCCACAGTGCCTTCCTGTCTATCTTGTCATAAGCCTTTTCCAAATCCATAAACCCCCCCCCCAAAAAAAAACACCCTTACCTTTTCCTATAGCTTTCTCACATATCTGTCTTACCACAAAAATCTAATCTACACAACCCCTATCTGTCCTAAACCCACACTGTTCCTCATCAATTGCTCCCTTTGTTCCTCTCCTAATCCTCTCAATCAAAACCCTCCCATAAGCCTTCCCAACTACACTTAACAAGCTGATTCCTCTAAAACTACTACACTCACACTTGTCCCATTTTCTCTTGTAAAGTGGAACTATACAGGCACTCCTCCAGTCCCCCGGCACTCTACCCTCTCTTAAACAAAAATTAAATAACCTCACCAGCCTTACCTACTCTCATCATCTTAACAGCTGCCTTCACTTCATTTTTCCCTATTTCTCCTCAATTTTCCTCATTCATCACTCTCATTTTCTTAGCGCTTCCCACTGCAGCTACCTTTTCCTCCCTAAAATACTCTGCCCACCTTCCTCTCACTGCCTTCTCTTCCATTATCATCTCTCCATCTGCACCTTTTGCCTTTACTTCTCTACTTGATTCGGCTCCTCTTCCTCTTTTAATTTCTTTCCAAAACATCTTTTTATTATTTTCAAAATTTTCTGTCATACTCTCACCCCATTTCACATCTGCTTTCCTCTTTGCTTCCTTTATTTTAAGATTAACTTCTCTTCTCTTTACTTTGTACTTCTCATACGATTCCCTCGTACTAATTTGTAGCCAATCTATGACTGCCTGCTTCTTCTCTTCTACACCCTTTTTTGTTTCCTCACCCCACCACTCACTACCCTTCCTTCTATTTCCTCCCGCCCTCCTTGTACCACACACCATCTTTGCACACCTTATGACTCCCTCCTTGAACCATCCCCATTCCTCCTCCACTCCTAGCTTTATTCTATCCTTCACTCCCTCCCACTCCTCTCCCAACTTCTTCTTATACTCCTTCTAATTTTTTTCTCGTTTAAGCAGTTCACTCTAAGTACCTCCCTACCTTCTGCTCTTTTCTTCTTTCTCTACCTATTCTCCACTTTCAATTTGCCTTCCACCAGAAAATGATCTGATATTCCCCCACTCTCTCCCCTTAGAACATGTACATCCTTAACTCTCCCTACCATACTCCTGGTCACCACTACATAGTCCATTAACGCTCTATCTGCCATCCTTCCATCCACCACCCTCTCCCATGTGTACTTATGCTTGACTTTCTTCCTAAACACTGTATTTGCTATCATCAACTCTCTTTCAAGGCACATCTCCACCATCAATTCTCCATTGCAATTTTTACCTGGAACTCCATATTCCCAATCCGTCTATTGGTTCGTTTCCTACCATAGCATTAAGATATCCCAATACAAATACATTGACATTTCTCCCTAATCCCTCTATGCACTAATTTAAATCTACCCAAAAAAAACTCACTTTCCTCTACGTTCTTCTCACTACCAGGCCCATACGCACTTACAAAAACCCACATCTCCCTTCCCAGCTTCACCTTCATCCACATCAAAATTGAAAAACTTCCTTCCACTCCACTACACGCTTACCTATCTCTTCATTTACTAGTATAGCCACCCCTTCTCTCCCTCGTCCCCTCTTCACTCCTGAGAACCTCCCAGCTACACACCCAAACGCACACTCGCCCCTCCCTTTCAATTTAGTTTCACTCAAAGCCAGCACATCCATCTTTCATCTAAAAAACATACTGCCTATCTCTTCCCTTTTACTCTCATTTGTGGGGCTAGAGGTAGCAGGATTCCTAGTCCTAACCCCCGTCCCGTTTTTTGTCGCCTTTTACGACTCAAGTGGGAAGACTTAGTGGCAGCATTCTATCCCCCACCACAGGGTAGGCGAAAAAAGGAAATGAATATTCAGAGAAAGGGTACAGGACATTAACAAGGGGTTGGGAGACAGCACAACGGAGGGACAGTCGTAGTATAATAAAAGTGTCATCATTTTTCAATGAACAGTCTTCCTTTATCACAGACACAATGATGTGTACCTCTGGTCCGTAGGGGCGCCCCATATAGACCCTAAAATGTCAACTGCATGCTACTTTGCCACAATAACATACAGCCAATACCCCAGACGGGGAAACATAATACTGGAAATGACCATTGATTATACATTGACGCAATAGGCCAAGGAAAGTACCAGATATAGAAATAACGATGAACCGCCAAGATTGGATTTGATATTCACATAAGAACTCGAAATTGTGGATAAAATCGAATACAAGACACCAATTGGAAAAATTGATCACATACTACTAGAACTAGAATTAAATGAAGAAATAAATATAGAAATAAATGAAAAGCACGGAAAAGGAAGACTAAAGTATAAGAAAAAATAGATTTTAGGAAACTTAGAAAATTCTTTCAAGAAGCAAACTGGGAAAAATTGATAATGAAGAAACAAAGGTGGAAGAGAAATGAACAAATTGTAAGGAAAATTTTAATGAAGGAATGGACAAGTATGTACCTAGACAAAAACAGGAAAGGGTATACATAAAATCCTGGCATAATAAAAAGCGCAAAGAGGCAAAAGACCGAAGAGATAAAGCCTGGAAAAGATGGAAAAAAAAAAGATAAAAATATGAGAAATGAAAAATATACACTAAACTAAGAAATCAATATGTAAAAATACATAGTGAAGAAAAAAGAATTGTTAAAAAGGAATTGATAGACAAATGTAAAGGTCGACCCAAATTATTTTATAGATATGTAAACGGCAAACTAAAAAACAAACAGGAAATACTTAAATTACGTCAAGGTAATAGAGAATATACAGAGGATATAGAAATGGCAGATATTATGAACAAACAATTCAAATCTGTATTCACAAAAGAAAAAGAAAATCTACAAAACTGTGATCAAAGAAATGAAGTAAGATACTCTCCAATGAAGGAATTAAATATTACTCAGAATGAAATAAGAAATCAAATATAAAAGCTTAACGTTAACAAATCACATGGCCCGGACGGAGTTGCAAACTGAATACTAAAGAAATGTATAGATGAACTAACAGGAAAAATATACAAACTAGTTTAATGCTCACTCAAAGAAGGAAAATTACCAGGAGACTGGAAAAATATCAATATAGTGGGGAAATAAGGAAGACCCAACAAATTATAGACCGGTGTCCCTAACGAGTACAATAATTAAAATTTGTGAGAGAATCGTCAAAGATAGACGGACAAAATATCTGGAAGAGAACAATATACTGAACCCGAAACAATTTGTATTCAGACAGGGAAGATCATGTACCACTAATTTGATTTGTTTCTATTCAAGATTGATAGATATTTTGCAAGAAAAGGATGGCTGGGTAGACTGTGCCTTCCTGGACTTACAAAAGGCATTTGATAAGGT
>NC_134781.1:30402218-30407218 GCF_046742065.1 Oratosquilla oratoria | reverse complement strand
CGACTAGTATATTCCGGGGACCCCTTGATAAGGGATCAGGTAGTACCTAGTCACTTTTTCTAAACATCTAATGATAGAAAGGTTATAATATATTATACAAATCATCGCCACATTGTGAGATACGTAACTAGCCAGGGAAAAATTAGAAGAAAAAAATGGACATATCGATTAAGAAACTCTGTGTAATCATGTATTTAAAAAAAAACTGAGCCGTGGCAGGATTAATTGGATTATGTCGAATTACTTGTCCTGCGGACCCCTTGCTGGGTTTCTACGGCCCATCTTAGGGGTCCGCGGACCCCCGGTTGAAAACACTACTTTAAGGTGTATGGTTACCAAAAAATAGTAAATGAATAAATGATTAAATCAATTAATAAATTGATAGGTAAATAAGTAGATAAACAAGTAGATAAACAATTCAACAAATCTGTCTATATATCTATAGGATTCTTTGCCCTTGGTAAGCAGCCAATGAATATCAATAAACCAAGTAATGTGTTCCCTTTCTCTTCCTCCTCTTTGGTTTCATCTCCATCGACAGCGACGCCACTATCATCACCACCATAATCATCACCACAAATATCGTCGTCGTCGTCATCATCATCATCATCATCATCATCGTCATCGTCATCGTCGTCATCATCATCATCATCATCATCATCATCATCATCATCATCATCATCATCATCATCATCATCATCATCATCATCATCATCATCATCATCATCATCATCATCATCATCATCATCATCATCATCATCATCATCATCATCATCATCATCATAAATGAATAGGAATGGGCACGTATACACGCACAATGTGTGTGTGTGTCAGTGTGTGTGTGTGTGTGTGTGTGTGTGTGTGTGTGTGTGTGTGTGTGTGTGTGTGTGTGTGTGTGTGTGTGTGTGTGTGTGTGTGTGTGTGTGTGTGTGTGTGTGTGTGTGTGTGTGTGTGTGTGTGTGTGTGTGTGTGTGTGTGTGTGTGTGTGTGTGTGTGTTTACCTAGTTGTATTTTACGGGAAGAGAGCCATCCTCGTAGTAACCCGCTTTTGTATCGTTCAGCATCCTGTTTGATCTTAAAATCTTTTATAGATTTTACACTTAATGTTTCCTCATTCAGTTTGTTCTACATATCTATCACTATGTGTGGGAAGCTATTCTTTTTCAGATCTCTTCTGTAACTATCCTTTTTAAGTTTCTTTTCGTGTCCTCTTGTTGTTCTTGTTTTTTCTATCCCACTAGAGTAAGTCATCTCTATCAAGGACTTCTATCCCTTTCATAAATCTGTATATGGTTACCAGATCTCCTCTTTCTCTTCTTTGTTTCAGGGTTGGTAGTTCGAGTTTGTCCAATCTTTGTCCGTATGTCAGTTTGGAGAGTGTTGGTGCCATCTTTGTCGTTGCCCTTTGAATTCTTTCTAATTTCTTTGTTCTACTAGGAGAGTGACTGGAGGAAGTGGATAGTTTTAGATACTTGGGTGCAAATGTGGCAGGAAAAGGCGGAGTGGAGGTGGAGGTAGAATGTAGATTGAGAGAGAGGCGAGTAAATGCCTTGGTGGTTTAAAAAGTGTAATGAGGAATAGACATTTGGGAATGGATGCTAAGAGGAGACTGTATGAAGGAGTGATTGTGCCAACAGCACTGTATGGGGCAGAAACATGGAACATAAGAGAAGAAGAGAGAAGGAGTTTGAATGTGTTTGAGATGAGGTGTCTGAGAAGTATGATGGGGGTTACTAGGCTAGATAGAGTGAGAAATGAGGAGGTGAGGAAGAGAACAGGGGTGGAAAGGGAGCTGGGAGATAGGGTTGATGAAAGAGTATTAGGATGGTTTGGACATTTGGAAAGAATGAGTGAAGAAAGACTAGTAAAAGAGGTATGGAAGGTAGATGTGGAGGGAATGAACATGAGGGGACGTCCTAGGATGAGGTGGATGGATGGGGTGAAGGGGGCTTTGGGGAAGAGGGGAATGTCTGTTGAGGAAGGACGGGAGAGGACAGAAGACAGGGGTGAATGGAGAATAGTTGTATATAAATGATGTTGTGATGCATGAGGTGGAATGGGAGGGGGGAGGGGGGGAGGTAGTATGTGTGAGCAAAATTTGATGCAGCCCGAAGGGATTTCTCCCCGTTTTCTCCTTTTATGCATGGGCGGACGGAGAGGGGGGTCGCCGATTTAATGAAGCGGCCTTGCTGTGGATGTGCTGTGTCTTGTGACACTACTTCTGACCCAGGGCAGTGGACAAAGTGCAGGGATGACCCGTCATCCGGGAGGTGCTAAGATGAGAGGGAGGGTGGAGGGGTGTGGAGTGTATTCAGGGATGGAATGGGTGGGAATGATTTTATGCCTTTTCCTTTTTGGCTACCTCCCTTGTAAGGGGGAAAAAGCCTTGGTATATGTATGTATGTATGTACTAGGTGTTCATAGTGTGTGTCAATGTATGTGTGTGTGTGTGTGTGTGTGTGTGTGTGTGTGTGTGTGTGTGTGTGTGTGTGTGTGTGTGTGTGTGTGTGTGTGTGTGTGTGTGTGTGTGTGTGTGTGTGTGTGTGTGTGTGTGTGTGTGTGTGTGTGTGTGTGTGTGTGTGTGTGTGTGTGTGTGTGTGTGTGTGTGTGTGTGTGTATGTGTGTGTGTGTGTGTGTGTGTGTGTGTGTGTGTGTGTGTGTGTGTGTGTGTGTGTGTGTGTGTGTGTGTGTGTGTGTGTGTGTGTATGTGCGTGTGTGTGTGTGTGTGCGCGCGCGCCTGCGCAGAGCCAAAGCATTAATCAAAGTTCGGGCCATATATGGGCTCTGAGTTCTGATCCGGGAGGGTAATAGCTGGCGATCACGAGTCCAAATCGTGATCCAAGATCACTGTGAATGATACTTCTCTCCCTAGGGCCCATCTTCTTTCTCCCATCGACTAAAAAAATATTTCGAGGACAAAAGGGGGCGTGGATTCACAGCCAGCATAACTTGAACAGAAGAGAATGAATCTATCTTGTGCAAGGAAATTTTATTCAGAGGAAAGGAGGGATCCCCCCCCCACGCTCCAGCCAAGTAAACAAAATCACCTGACGGCATCCGCAAGAATATACAAATGAAGCTTCCGTTTTCGAGGATTTGAGTGAAAGAGAAAATCGGTCGTTGGGAAAAGCGGCAAGGAGGGTGAGGGTGGGAGTGAGAGGATGAGCGCAGCGTCCACGGCTGGGGAGCCCGGCTTCATATTTCAGAAATCCTGATTGATGTTTCAAGGACGCTGAATTTCAGGCTCATCCTCAAATCCTTCTGTCAAGAATGAAGGATGATAGGATGACGTAGTGGACAGACTCGGGTGTGTACACGTACACACACACATATATATGCGTACACACTCACATATGTACATATACAAGTATGGACATAAAACACATATACTCACACTACCTTACTCTCACACAGATGCGTGAATACATACACAAAACACACAAGCATATATGTATACACACATATACACACACACACACACACACATATATATATATATATATATATATATATATATATATATATATATATATATATATATATCTTTATTCAACCACAAACAACTTTTAATTCCATGCCATCGCAATCGAGACTGAAGAATCGCTCGATGGAGACATTTTGTTGGAAATTGAAACGTGGACGAGCCGAGGATTCGAACCCAGCTAACCCTTAACAAAGTTACAGTGACTTAAACCGATGCGCTATCAAGAAAGATATAAGTTGAGTATGATTTTCTTATATTTGTATGCTCGAATTACATACATCTGCACAAAATATCGCGTTCAACCCACCTCCGCTATGATATTGCATTTAGCTAGTATGTGCACGCGTCTCCATCGAGCGATTCTTCAGTCTCGATTGCGATGGCATGGAATTAAAAGTTGTTTGTGGTTGAATAAAGATATCAAGTGATCGCTGGGAACCATTCAGTGTAGATGTATAATCTATCCCACGTGCACATACTAGCTAAATGCAATATCATAGCGGAGGTGGGTTGAACGCGATATTTCGTGTAGATGTATGTAATTCGAGCATACAAATATAAGAAAATCGTACTCAACTTATATCTCTCTTGATAGCGCATTGGTTTAAGTCACTGTAACTTTGTTACGGGTTAGCTGGGTTCGAATCCTCGGCTCGTCCACGTTTCAATTTCCAACAAAATGTCTCCATCGAGCGATTCTTCAGTCTCGATTGCGATGGGATGGAATTAAAAGTTGTTTGTGGTTGAATAAAGATATCAATAGATCGCTGGGAACCATTCAGTGTAGATGTATATATATATATATATATATATATATATATATATATATATATATATATATATATATATATATATATATATACAGTATATACACATATATAAATGTGTGTGTGTATATGTGTGTGTGTGTGTGTGTGTGTGTGTGTGTGTGTAAATATATTCCGACTTTATTTTCCCTGTGGTTTCTGCAATATTATTTAGTCACGCGTTGTGATTATTTTTGCAATGTATATGTATGTACATAAATGTGTATGTTTGTATATGTATGTATGTATGTATGTACGTATATATGTATGTATGTATGTATGTATGTATGTATGTATGTATGTATGTATGTATGTATGTATGTATGTATGTATGTATATATGTATGTATGTATGTATGTATGTATGTATGTATGTATGTATGTATGTATGTATGTATGTATGTATGTATGTATGTATGTATGTATGCATGTATGTATACGCTTCGTGTACAGGAAATCCGGCTATGAAAGACAGATGCCCGCCTGTAAACGACACGTATTAAAATGTGCAATACATATTTATTTGTCAGTTCATTCAGAAGAGAATCTGTTGAATATTAATGGATTGAACTGTGCAGTTAAAACATCTCTGGGCGTCTGCATAAAATACATAAAGTTATATACATATAGGCTAGCCTGGGCTCGGTTAGGTTAGGTTAGGCTAGGAAAGGTTAGATTAAGAGAGGTTAGGTTAGATTAGGTTAGGAGTGG
>NC_134781.1:30390969-30394218 GCF_046742065.1 Oratosquilla oratoria | reverse complement strand
ACACAGATGGCGTGAATACCATACACAAAGCACGACAAGCATATATTGTATACACACACACACACACACAAACACATACACATATAATATGTATAAATATATATATAAATATATAATATATATATATATCTCTATCTTTATTTCAAAACCATCAAACAACTTTTAATTCCATGCCAATCTGCAATCAGGGGAGACTGGAAGAATCGCTCGATGGAGACATTTTGTGTGGAAATGATGAAACGGTGGACTAGCCGAGGTATTCGAACCCAACTATATAAACCCTTAACAAAGTTACAGTAGTAACTTAAAACCGATGCGCTATCAAGAAAGATATAAGTTGATTACGATTTTTTCTATATATTTGTATGCACGAATTACATACATCACACAATAATTTCGCGTTCACAAAAACAAAACTCACCTATTCTCCGCTATGATAATGCTATTTAGCGTCAGTATGTGCACGTGTCCACCGATGCGAGCGATTCCAATTCTATACAGTACACGATTGCGTCTGGCCTGGAAATTAAAAGTTGTTTTTGAGTGGTTGAATAAAGATATCATAAGTAGATCGATGCCTTTATAGGGGGGGGGGGGGGGGGGGGGGGGGGGGGGGGTGGGGGAGGCGAATGGGTCAGTGGTGAGAGTAGGGTGGGTTATAATCTAGAGATCCCCACGTGCACATACTAGCTACATGCAATATATCGATATCTGGGAGAAGTGGGTTTGACACGCGATAAGTCGTGTAGATGTATGTAATACGAGCATACAAAACATACGACAAATCGTACTCCAACTTATATCTCTCTTGAACACACATTGGTTTAAGTCACTGTAACTTTGTTACATGTGGATTAGCTGTGTGTTCGCAACTCCACTGACTCGTCCACGCTTGATTTTCCACACATCGACATCTCTATCCCCATGATGCCATGACACCGAGCGATTCTTCAGTATCGATTAGGCGATGGGATGGAATTAAAAGTTGTTTGTGGTTGAATAAAGATATCAATAGATCGCTGGGAACCATTCAGTGTAGATGTATATTATATATATATATATATATAGTATATATATATATATACGATATATATAATATATATCATATATATATTAACAAGTATTTACACAGATATAAATGGTGTGTGTGGTGTGTTGTGTGTGTGTGTGTGTGTGTGGAGGTGTGTGTAAATATATTACCACTTTATTTTCCCTGTGGTTTCTGCAATATTATTTAGTCACGCCGTTGTGATTATTTTTTTGCAATGAATATGTATGTACATAAATGTGAATGTTTGTAAAATTGTATGTATGTTAGTGATGTACGTATATATGGTATGTAGGTATGTATGTAATGTATGTATGAATGTATGTATGTAAGTATGTATGTATGTAAGCTATGTATGTATGTATATATGTATGTATGTATGTATGTATGTATGTATGTATGTATTGTAAGTATGTGTGTATGTATTTATGTAAGTATGATATGTATGTATTGTATTGCAATGTATGTATACGCTTCGTGTCACAGGAAATCCGGCTAATGAAAGACAGATGCCCGCCTTTTTTTCTGTAAAACGACACGTATTAAAAATGTGGGCAATACATATTTACTTATTTGTCAGTTCATTCAGGAAGTGAATCTGTTGAATATATAATGGATTGAACTGTGCAGATTAAAAACATCTACTGGGCGTCTGCATAAAATACATAAAAGTTATATACATATAGGCTAAGCCTGGGGCCTCGGTTTCGGTTTAGGTTTAGGCTAGGGAAAGGTTATGATTAAGAGAAGGATTAGGTTAGGTTAGGAGTGGTTTAGCCTGGGCCTAGGCTAAAAAGAGGGTTAGGTTAGGAAGACATTAGGTTAGGTTAGGCTAGAATATTGTTAAGTTAGGAATATGTTTCTAGTTTTAGTTTAGTATTTAATTAGGTTACGATCGTGTCGGATTAGGCTAGGTTAGAACTGGAATAGCTTAGGTTAGGTTAGGTCAGGCTAATTTAAGCTGGGCTAGATTAGGGTAGGATAGGCGAGGTTAGGCTATGCTAGATTAGTGGTATGATAGGCGAAAGGTTAGGTTAGGCTTAGATTAGGGTAGGATAGGCGAGGTTAAGTTCGGCTAGGTTAGGTTTAAAGGTTAGGATTAGGTTTAAGGCTGGGCTCGTTTAGGTTAGGCCCAGGTTTAAACTGAGGCCACTTCCAAAACATGTACATTCCTTTACTTTCCCCATATACCGTATAACATCACACAAGAACAACTTCTGCACAGATGAAATGGAGACGAAACAGAAACTTGATGAGGAGTTCCAGTTGGTAATCCCCGGAGAACCCCATAGGAGGATTCACAGCATCCCTATGGGGAGCAGGTGGTCCCCTCCCCCCAAAATAAGAACATAAGAACTATAAAAATCAGAGGTGGCTGCAAGTGAGACCATGAAGGCCTACACCAAGCAGTTCTATGTCCCTTAACCACCTGTCATCATCTCCATCACCATAAAGTTGGTCTAGTCCTCCTCCTTAAAGCTACCAATAGTTTCATTCAGCGTTAAGTATTCCATATTCCACTTGTTAACACACTGTCCTTAGTTAAAAACAGTTTCTCGGAGTATTTCCTCCTTAAAATAAACCTAAGTTTGTCCAATTTAAACCCATTACTTCAAGTACTCACACTGTTGTCCTTAAATATGATGACTTTTGTCTGCATCAACCCTTGTTAAAGCCCTTGACCCCATTTTGAGTACCTTCTGTTTTGTTCACCCCCGCACCCTCTTGCGTCTTTCCAGAGAGTGTAAGTTTATGATTGCCTAAGCCCGTAGCTTCCCTAAGGTAAACAATTTAAGATAAGAGGGAAGTTTGTCTTGACCCTGTGGTGGAATCTTTTTGTGATAGAAATGAGATTTAACCTCGAAAATACACAACGGCGGCAGTGAATTCCTATACAAATCATATCATAAACAAATACCATCTATCTCACTCATCCGGTGGTGTTCTGGGCCCGTTTGTTGACCCCTCATCGTTGGTACTATTTACCTTCATTATCGTATATCCTTTCTATCTATCTATATAACAAAGGTATTCCTCCCTCCCCCCTTATAGGGCAGGTAGCCAAGTCAAAAGGCACACGTGCCCACTTACATTTATTCCACTCCCATCCACCGCCCTTTCCTTCTTCTCATCTCAGCTCCTCATGGATGAAGGGTCATCCTCCTCGCCTCCCCGCCCACTGCCCCTGGTTCAGAAAGCAA
>NC_134781.1:30380969-30385969 GCF_046742065.1 Oratosquilla oratoria | reverse complement strand
AATAAAATAAAATAAGATAGAATAAAATGAAATGGAATAAAAACAAGTTCAATGGCTGTGAACATAAAACAAGTGCAGCAAAAAAGCATCAATGCGTAACACAAACATAAAAACACCAGAACATAGTCCATAGACGCAAATGGAAGTGGACCAAATGTCCGAAATGAAGGATGGGGGAACAGAAGAAGGAAAAAGTCTCAAGAACAAACGACTAAATTACAATCAGACAAATGAAAATAAAAATAAGATACAAAGAAGATAAAAAGAAAGACAGAACAGAAGAGAAAAAAGGAAGTAGACCAAAACTGAAAAAGGGAGGCCAAAAGTCAGGGAAGGGGAGTTGAAAAGGCGCACTGGAAGACCGCCTTCGAGAACGGAGGTCGGACAAAAGCGTCCTAATGAACAAGTGTCAGGTCGAAAAGAAGCAGACTGAAACTGGAAAACAAAACAAAGGAATTAGACTGCGTTATTCCTCGTTCCTAGATAAATAGGATTGAGATCAATTCACCTGTTTATGCAGTTGCTCTTAGTTTCCCATGCTTCCAAGAATAGTCTTTTCTTTTTATTTTCTTTGTGTGGAGTTGTCACTCCATCCCAATCAATCCTGTGTTGGTGTTCTGTAGTGTCTTTGTTCAGAGCCGGTTTCGGATCTTCTCCCCTTACTGCACGTTGGTGTTCTTGTACTCTTTTGGCTAATTTCTTTTGTTTTACTCCTACTTAATCCGTGTCATAGTCCGTGCAGCCTATGTGGTAAACTACAGCGGCCAGTTATGTAGGTTCTTCAGTGTCTTTGACTTTGGTGAGATTTCGGTGCGAGTTATTAAGGGGTTTGTGTGCCACTTGTACACCGTTGTCTCGTAAAACTCTGGCAGTAACCTCAGATTCTCCTTATTTTAATTGGTGCCAATATTTCAATTCAATTGTAGTGTATTTAATATTGTAAAGGGGTTTGCTTTGTACATGTGACTGAGAGTGTGAACCTTTCCCAGGTTTACCACTTTGACGATTCATTTTTGAGTTCAAAGTCTTGTAACCATTGTATCCCCTGAAGACGATTCCTGGGCGGGAATCGAAACTTTGGGCAAATTAACCCTTCAATTGAATCTGCTTAGTTTTCCAATATATATACCGTATATATATATATATACATATATATGTATATATATATATATATATATATATATAACCTTAGCAAGAATAAAAGCAATAAACTATTTCACTAGGTTGCAGGAGTTTAATATAGAAGTAAAAGCAATTTTCTTGTAATGGGTCCTGCCCTTATCTGACAAAAAAAAAAAAAAAAAAATCGCCCCACGACAATCAAGTCACCGAAGTCAGGTTTGCCATCGGTGCGGTTTCGTGGGATGGCAATAAGGTTCAAAGCCGATTGGGAAATAGCAATTTGAGTACAATGGAAAGGAGTAAAGAGATTCTCCTCCTACCTGTGCTTCTTCTGTCGGTCTTGCTCCAAGCTCTGCTGATCTTCTCTCTGGAAGAAAATTAAGTTAAAAAATTAGCTAAAAAGGGTAGAAGCGAGTTAGATGTTAAGACAATTTAATTTTGGGGTTTCTTTTATTACTAATATATTCCTACATACATACATATATATATATATATATATATATATATTTATATATATATATATGTATATATATATATATACATATATATATATGTATTATATATACATTGTGATGGCCCACCATCCTCCATGTATATAAAATTATCTGTATCTGTGTTTATCCTGTACTTGTTAGGTAATTACGTATGTACGGTAAAAACTGCTTGTATACTTTATGGGATCTACTCTCTCTAGGCCGACAGACGTGAAACTGGTTATGTCCGGCTCATCCTTCGCCTTCCTCCCGTCCTCGCCAACTGTATATATAATGCATCGGCCGGCTCCTAGCGAAGACTATTTCGCTGGCGAGCGGCGCGTAACTTAATCTCTCCCATATTGCTTTTTGCTCTAGTACCGTGGCGTCACCACGTAATCTATATTCTCATGACTTGGTTTTCGGTTGAGGAATTAATTGTCAATTGATTAATTTTGTTGTTGTAAAAGTTCTTATATTTGTTTTGTTGGCTTTTTGTTATACATTAAATTAGTTATTTATGTTAACTTCCGTTTGGATTTGCCTTAACCACATCAAGGCCACTAAGTACGAAACCCCTCCTAGACATATTTCCATATCTCCTTGCGGAAGGCATAACATATAATGGGGGCCCGTCGGAATCCTCTTTACCCGAACAAAAACTAAGAAGGTGTGAGATATACGAGCGAAACGTAATACATAAGTTACACTTGCATTCCCACAACCATCGAAATTGTCCATCTGTCCGGTAAACTTGTAACTCAGTACCCCAGTAACCGTAATTCAGTTAATCGTAAATACGCCATTGCACATGACCACGTTAAACTCTTGCAGCTGTAAATTTCGTAAGAGTACTGAAGTAGGATCCGTTTAGGATACGTGTGTATTCTATCCTACTTACGGCATGTAGTTTTGGTCCAATGTATTCTGTCCCAAAGATTTATAATATTCGTGGGAGTCGAGTATTATAATTCTACTTGTATCTCTTGTCCGGTATACCACGTAAGCGAACCAAGCGTTCTACCTTGCTGAGTAGCAACTGTTAGCGAGTAAAAATTTCGCGATGTCAGAACTGAATATCGAAAACTTTGTTGAGAACCCCTCGGTGGAAGAACTGATAATTCAGAACCCAAATAAAGAATGTCTAAAAGAAATAGCAACAAGATGGGAATTAACGTATCCAGCGAACATTAGTAGAACTGAATTAGTTCAACTAATATTGAGTCACATAGATCAGTTAAAGAAAACGGAAGACGAAGACGGAGAATTTGAACGCTTAGAACAAATAGTTGCAGCCAAATTAGACATTAGCCCTACGAAAGAGACTCAATTAGACCCTCTAGAGTATCAGATACTTGAAAGGAAGCTGAAGCATGAACTGCAAATTAAGGAACTCGAAGTGCAGCATGATAAAGAGCAAAAAAGAGAGCAAAGACATCAACGAACTTCAAATCAAACGACTCGAACTATCGACCCCAAGTCAACAAGTGGTTTCAAATTCAAGTAAGTAGATATTTTGCAGTACACCAAACTTATTCCCCCTTCTCAGACGAGAATCCAACCTTATTTTTTCTAGATTTTGTAGATGTAAGTAATCATTTTGGAATTCCCGAAGCGGATTGGATATGGTTAGTTAAAGCAAAGTTGTCCCACAAAAGCGTTACAAGTATGTAACAATCTGGAAAATAACACTGATTACGAAACGGTCAAACAGACAATTCTTTCCGCTTATGAAATTTCCACCGAAGGTTATCGACAAACATTTCGAAATTCAAACAAACTTAGCCATCAGACATATATGGAATTCGCGTCAGACAAAACTACGAGCGTTAAGAAAGTGGATTAAATCGGCATCAGCCGATAATCTTGAGAAAGTAGTGAACTTGATCGCGTTAGAGGAATTCGTGCGTAAAATTTTCTCATTAACTTGAAAATTCACCATTGTTGACAAGGAGGAATTTGACCTTATGAAAGCAGCCAAATTGACTGATAAACCCTCTCATTGATTCACAAAAATGTTGGAAAGGACAGTAACCGCCAACAACCCCCTTGTAAAACCAACTAGTGGTAGGAAAGATGGGAAAATTGATAGCCCAAGTTTCCCTGTTTGTTTCTTCTGTAAGAAACCAGGACATGTAATTGCAAATTGCCCAGACCCAAAATGTAAAGTAGCTCAAAAGAATATAAAATATGTAGCTTCCTTTAACCATTCTAACTGCCAATTCTGTAGATCCTTTTCAGCCCTTCCGTTCAACGGGAACAGTATCACTTGGTCCAGACCACGTAGAACACAACCTCCCGAATAGTACGGGACACAGGAGCAGCACAGTCCCTGCTACTTCAGTCAGCATTGCCGGGAGTCCAACGTAAATTATACAGGAGAACGTGTATACTTGCAGGACTTCCACAATCCCTTCTCAGTACCTCTGGCAAAGGTGCACCTGAACTGTGGACTCATCAAGGATACTGTCTCCGTAGGAGTAAGTGAAACGGCAACCCTACCTGTTTTCCTGAAGCAGATTTTATACTAGGTAACGATCTAAGCAGGAGAAACTAGTCCATCCTCCTTTAATTGTTTCTACTTCTCCCCCTACCATATAACCCAACTTCTACCATAGAGCAAACCCAACCCAACCTATTTCCAACCTGTGCTATCACACGATCCCAAGCGCCAGCTAACCAACCAACTCTTACCTCTCCAACCACCCCAACCACCCCGCTTACCTTACCCTCCGAGCTGAGCATCAAAGAGGCTCAACAGAACGACCCTTCACTAGTTCCCTTGTTCAATAAAAACCAATTCCCAAGGAGGATATCCTACATACTCCTTCCTTTTATTTGCACGAAGGAATACTAATGAGATTGTATAAACCTCGTCAACCTTTCTGATGATGATACCTGGGGCAGAATGTCACCAAATTGTTCTACCTGTTAACTTGAGGACTCAGGTAATAGAGATTGCTCATGCTGGACATGGACACTCAGGACACTTAGGTATTAAGAAAACTTATTTACGACTCTTGTCAGAATTCTTTTGGCCTGGCATGAAAGCAGAGGTAAGTAGATATGTTTAAATGTTGCCACACTTGCCAAATAGTAGGCAAGTCAAACGAGTCTATTCCTCCGTATCCCCTTCAACCTATTAAAGTACCTAGTGAACCCTTTCAGAAACTAGTGATTGACATAGTAGGCCCGTTGCCTAAAACCAAGAAGGGTAACCAGTACATTTTAACAGTTCTTTGTCCCACTACCAGGTACCCTGAAGCTTTTCCTTTAAAAGAATATTTCTGCTAAGAGTGTAATTAAGTGTTTAACTCACATGTTTACTTCCTTTGGTATTCCTCAGGAAATACAGTCAGATAGAGGTTCTAATTTCACTAGCAAACTCTTTACCCAAGTCCTCAA
>NC_134781.1:30358469-30375969 GCF_046742065.1 Oratosquilla oratoria | reverse complement strand
AAGCCCTCACGAAGCGATTCGATGCCATAGATCCCCGTATCGAAAGTTTAGTTAACCAACAGGCTACCACAGCAACCACACTTGCCAGTCTAGTTGAATCTCACAAAGTTGTTATCACCTCTGTCACAGCCCTTACAGAGCGACTTGATACAGTTGCCTCCCATCTAGAAAAGCTCTCGTCGCCTTTGAACTCCTCTACCCATGCTCCGCCTGGCAGCGCCCACATTCAAACACCAACCTCTTCCCGGCTCTCGCAAAGCACATAGTAATAAGATTCTCTGATCTCGTATCGCTTCACGTCATCTCCTGGAATGCTTTCGGAATACGCCAAAACACGAACCTCACTGCACTGAAGACATATGTCCATCGCCATCACCCCCAGATACTATTTATTCAAGAAGCCTTTCCCGGTGGTGCTCAGCCATGCGACACAGCACCTACGCTGTCTGGCTATGTCTCATACATACATCCAGCCAGGAATGGCCTCATTTCTTACGTCCACGCATCCATGCCACACAAGCTCCTTCGATGCTCCAGGGATACTACTATGACCTTTCAGTTAATTGAAGTCACTGTGGGCAATGGTAAACTTCGACTTTGCAACGTATACTCCTGCCCCTGGTGTTATTAATCTTGTTGCCCTCCCAGTACCCTACAAATCGTGGAGTGATTTATATGGGGGATTTCAACGCTCGACATCCCTGCTCTTGGTGATGCCTCCCCTGTCCCCAACCGTAGTGGAATCCCTCTACTCAACTACATACATCGGTAACCGACTCACACGATGGGAAACTGGTGGAGCCACACATGCACGTGGAGGCACAGTTTGACCACATCATCCACGTCTGGCCTCGTGCCATCCCGTGTCGCCTGTCAATCAATTCCTTCTCTCTTCTCCGACCATATTGCTCTTAGTTTATACTACTCCATACCATCTCGGATTCCAACTCCTCATCACCGGACCCGTATAATCCATTCCTCCTAAATATTGCCCTACGTATATTTCGTACATCTCTAGTCTCCTTCCCACATTTGACTTCCTATCCCCCGACGCACTATACACGTCCTTAGTGAATACCAACACACGACTTCTAACAGCCGCTATGTAACCAAAGCTCACCTACCACGCCGCCCTGTACCTCACTCATGGACGTTTGGACCCACCGTATTATCCAAGCGGAGAGAGCTACACAGACTACTGGTCATACTTTTTCAGACGCAACCCACACCTGATTCTTTACATCAGTACCAAATAGCACGGGATAATATGGTCGCCCTCCAGAACTGTGCCTACAAAGAGTCTTGGCAGAAATACAACTGATTCCATAAATCACCAGACTAGTATCGCGACCATGTGGCGCCTTGTAAAAAGGGTCGTTAAGAAGCAAACCTCCCAGCGCCCTCCATCACAGTCCAGCCGCCTACGCCCAGGACCTCATTACTTTATGGTCGTCACAGTCACAGACTTACAATCTTCCTACGCATATCCAAGAGGCACTCTCCACTCGTCGCAACACCCGTAATCTCCACCTAATGGCTGCTCTTCTCCACCCAGATGAAGAAGACGACGTCCCGATTACGGAGAATGAATTACGACTAGCCATAGCTAATACAAAAACTTCTGCCCCCGGGGATGACGGCATTACATACCAAGTGCTCCGACTCCTACTGGAAGTTCCTGGCAACCCCCTCCTTCGCCTCTTCAAACCTCTGCCTCCTTCGTGGACATGTACCTGCAGCCTGGACTTTAAGCACGATTGTTTCCCGATAACCGAAACCAAGGTACTGATAAATTCAGGCCCATTTCCCTAACTTCATGCTTCAGCAAGATGCTTGAACGTATCATCCTTGCCCGGCTCATGAATCGTCTACAAGGTCAACTCTCCCCGCAGCTGTATGGTTTCCTCCCACGTCGAAGTACGCACCACTGCCTTACTGAGCTCTACACCCCGCCTCTCTCCCACCAGCGTAGTTGCCTTCCTGGACCTCAAAAGTGCTTTCGATGTAGCCAACCATGAAATAATTCTTGACCAGCTGGTTACCTTCGGAGTGCAAGGAAACCTCCTTTCGATGGATTCGAGGTAATCTGAGTAACAGGCAGTCACGTGCTCACTATCGAGGAGGGTGCAGTTCCTACGAGCAGTTCAAAACTCGGTACCCCGCAAGGTGGCGTACTAAGTCCATTTCTTTTTAACGTCTTGATGCACCGCTTACTCTCACTTCTTCCTAACGTTCCCGGTACAAACCCTTCTCTGCTACGCGGACGACATCTGCATCCATTCCAACTCGCCCGCTGACCTCCAATTCGTCCTAAATGGCTTCTACACGTCAACTACCGCTTGTGGTCCTCATCATTTCCCCTGAGAAGAGCAGAATATTTTCATCTCGTACTCTCCAAAGCACTACCGACGTTCAACATGGGAGGTGATGTTATCCCTCATTGCACACAGTACACATACCTTGGAGTACCAGCCCGGATCACTCCAGCCATACCGACTCGACAACGTATCCATCCCCTTGTTAATGATCTCCTTGATCGTCTGCAGGCCCGTTTTAAAACCCTATCAAGTGGCTTGCCACAAATTCCACCGGCGCTTCCATTACCAATGTCAGAAACTCTATACACCACATTTCTTCGATCACCTCGTTGACTACTTATCACCTGCCCTTTGTCAACTTCCCAGGAGAGCTTTGGAACCTCTCGAAAAATTCCAAAATAGAGTAATGAAGATTTATCTTATGGTTGCCCTCCTTCGACTCGCATCGTTAACATGCAAAGTGAACTTGGTCTACCCTCGCTTGTAGAGAGAATATATGCTAACATGGCCATTCTCTCTGTAAAATGCCTCCCGATCGCCCTATCTGTCCCCAAACTTTACTGCTACCCATCAGAGCGTCGCTCGAACCTGACAGTGCAACCCCGCCTCCCACTTCGACCAGGAGGCCGCAACCTCGTCACTACAGTGTGCAACACACTTAGAAACCTTGACATCCACGTCCCTGAAGGAAAACGGTTGAACCCGACTTGCCCCCCGTGGCGAATCTCCCCCCCCCCAAACCTCACCGTCACACCAACCACCAAAGAAGACCAACGTGCACTTCAAAAGTAACTAGCAATAGAGACCATCGACAGCGTATCCTCAAAGATCCCCGCAGCTCATGTCATCTACGTGGATGGCTCAGTACAGGCTGATTGGAAGAGCAGCGTGTGCCATGTACTCACCCACCTTACAGCCACCTGTGGAAGCTGGATGGATTGGCCGCAGGTTACCTGTCACATCAAGCTCCACGTTTTGTGAGCTACACGGAATCCTCGACGCAGTAACATATCTTGTAGACTGTAACGTAAAATGGTGTGATCGTTTGTGGACTCCCAACCAGCTCTACACGCCCTCTCCTCACCCAGACCCAACTACTATCGTGTTGTACAGGCCATACTGACCCAACTCGCCGTTGTTCATGAAGCATCTATGGCCGTATCTCTCGTATGGATGCCTTCACACGTAGACCTTGCTGGCAACGACACTGTGGACCGTATTGCCAAAGCAGCTTGTGCCCTTCGTCTTAGATAACGAACGCGTAGTACCCTCTCTCACATGCCTCAAAAACAGAATACAACGCAGCCACTCACAACCATAACAACACGCCGAAGAGATGCGGAACGAGCCACCAGTGTCTCCATTCAACACCACGACCACTTCCTACCCAGCCGCCACAAGTATCGCCGACCGGACCCATGGTACGGAGACACAATGTTGTCAGTGCTCGGCTCAGACTCGGATATCGACCTGTGTGGCAAATATCCCAGGCGGAAGATATGCCACATTACTCATCATGCAGGCTGTGTAACCGCCCTAACGCCAACACTCTTGAACACTACTGTCTCCAATGCCCCATTGTGACAGACAGTATTCCCACAGAGACAAGACGTGATAACTGTATGTAAACATTTACTTTGTGACGACAACTTAGATACACTCCTAGCTCGCCACCCCCAATTTTGGGGGATTTTGATTGTTAAATCCAATCATACCCTCCTTTTGTATCTCTTTCCATAACAATATGACTAATATACTATTGTTTGTCGCCCTCAGAAGCAATGAATTTATTAATTCGGTGGACCATCTTTCCAAGGCAGCCTATACCTACGTATGGACGTCACGGCGCCCCATACGACCACCTCCTACCCAACCGCCACAAGTAACGCCGACGCAAGACCAGTACGAAGGCACAATATATGTCAGTGCTCGGCTCGGACTTGGGAGTCGACTTGTGTGACGGGGCTCCTAGACGGATGATATGCCACGGTGATCACCGTACGGGCTGCGTAACCGTCGTAATACGAACACCCTTGGTATTATTGTCTCCAGAGACCCATAGTGACAGACAATATTACCCGGAGACGGGGCATGATGATTATATGTAAACACTTACATAGTACCACTATCCCGCCATCACCATTTCGGGGAATCCTGAATGATTATTGTATTATGTCTCCATTTAAAGAATGTATATAATATATGACATGTCCTCTAACACAATGCTGTGATAGATGTACTATTGTTTGCCGCCCACGGGCGTAATAAATTTATTAAAACAAAAAAATCTCTCTCTCTCTCTCTCTCTCTCTCTCTCTCTCTCTCTCTCTCTCTCTCTCCTCCCTTTCTCTCCCTCTCTCTCTCTCTCTCTCCTCTCTCTCTCTCTCCTCTCTCTCTCTCTCTCCTCTCTCTCACCTCTCTCTCACTCTCTCTCTCCTCTCTCTCTCTCTCTCTCTCCTCTCTCTCTCTCTCTCTCTCACTCTCTCTCTCTCTCTCTCTCTCTCTCTCTCTCTCTCTCTCTCTCTCTCTCTCTCTCTCTCTCTCTCTCACCTCTCTCTCTCTCTCTCTCTCCCCCTCTCTCTCTCCCTCTCTCCCTCTCTCCTCTCTCTCTCTCTCACTCTCTCCCTCTCTCTCTCTCTCTCTCTCTCTCTCTCTCCTCCTCATACTCTCCTCTCTCTCTCTCACTCTCTCTCTCTCTCTCTACTTCTCTCTCTCTCTCTCATCCCTCTCTCTCTCTCACTCTCTCTCTCTCTCTCTCACTCTCACCTCTCTCTCTCTCTCTCTCTCTCTCTCATCCTCTCCTCTCTCTCCTCTCTCCTCTCTCTCTCTCTCTCTCTCTCTCTCTCTCTCTCTCTCTCTCTCTCTCTCTCAATCTCTCTCTCTCTCCTCTCTCTCCTCTCTCATCCTCTCCTCTCCATCTCACTCTCTCTCTCTCTCTACCTGTCTCTCCTACTCACTCTCTCTCTCTCTCTCTCTCTCTCCTCACTCTCTCTCTCTCTCCTCTCTCTCTCTCTCCTTCCCCTCTCTCTTCATTCTCCCTTCTCTCTCTACTCTCTCTCCCCTCCCTCTCTTTTCTTTCTCTCTCTGGAGGGTCCCCCTACCCAAAGTCTCTGGACATCACTGGCTGGATTAAGGACAAGGTTTAACACCTGTGAGGGGGAGGAGTAGGAGGAGGAAGAGGAAGAGGAAGAGGAGGTAGAAGAACGAGGGAGGAGGGTGAGACGTAAGAGGAGGAGGATTAGGAGGGGGAGGACGGCTAAGAGAAGAAGTAGAAAAAGAAAGAGGAATAGGAGGAAGATATGAAGATAATGACGAGTAGAAAGACAGGAATAAGGAAAGGAGGGGATGAAGAAAGGTAAGGAGAAAGGAAAATGATAATAAGAGATATTGGGTAAAAGGGAGAGGAGGGAATGGGAGGGAAGGAGAGAGGTAAGGAGGGTAGGGGATGGGGAGAGAGACAAGGAAGAAGAACAAAAGAGAGGAAAAATGAGAAAGAGAAGGGGACAAGGGGGAAAGGGGAGAAAGATGTAGAAGGGACTATGAAAGGATACGTAGAAGTAGGGAGGAGTGGGGAGGGGAGGTAGAAGGGAAGGGGAGAGGATGAGTGGTAAAGGTGGAAGGGAGGAGTGGGGGGGAGGGGAGAAGAATGGAGAATGGGAGGGGAAGGTAGGGGGAGGGGAGGGGAGGGGAGAGGAGGAGGAGGGGGTTTGTGAAGGGGATGGGGAGGGAGGAAGACTGAAGACATGGAGAAGAAGAGGGAAAGTTTTTGAGTTGGGTCTTTGGTAACTGAGTAATTGGGAAAAAATGAAAACCGTGAAAGAGTAGAGAAGGAGGAAGCAGAAGAGGTTTGTGAGAGGTAGTGTGATCTGACAAAGAAAAGGTTAAATATCCTAGGTAAAGAGTAGGAGGCAGGGAAATATTAGGAGAGGAGGGGGGGAGGGGCGGAGGAAGAAGGACTTCAAGCCTTTGTACATTGAACAGGAGGAGGAAAAGGAAGAGGAGGGGATGAGGAGTTTGGACAGAGACATAGGATGGGTGATAAAGCGTGGAGGAGGAGAGGGTCTTCCAGAGGTAAAAGGAGGAGGAGGAGGAGGAGGAGAGGAGAGGAAAAGGAGTAGAAGGAGAGGGGAGGGGGAGGAAGAGGAGGAGGCAAGGTGAGAGAAAAATAAGGGTGGGGGAGATCGAGAGGGGAAGCGTTGGGCTAGCATATTGGAACGTGACATACTGACAAGGCTGGGGAGGGCGGCGGGGGAGGAGAGGCCAGAGGAGGGGAGGAGAGACCAGAGGAGGAAGGGAGAGTAAGGATAGAGAAGAGGGAGGAGGCGTGGGGAATGGAGATGAGGGGGAGGGAGGAGAGGGAAAAGAGGAGGAATGTGGGTATTTTTTTTTTTAATTAATTTCAGCAGAAGAGAGGTTAAAATAAATAAGAGAGAAATGAGAGAAAGAGAGGAGAAAAAGAGAAAAGAATGAGAGAGAACAGCAGAGATGAGAGAGAGTGAAATTAAAAAGAAAGAAGAGGGTATTAAGTAGAGAATAACAAAGAGAGAGGAAGAAACATACATATATACATACATACATACATAGACATGCATACATACATACATTCATTCACATACACACATACATACATACATACATGCATACCATACATAACATACATAACATACATACATGCATGCATAACATATATATATATATAATATGCAATAATGCAATGAACACACGTAGCCGTGTATATAGTATATATAATATATAAACATATGTAATATATGTATATATATATATATATATATATATATAGTACACACTCACACACACACACACACACACACCACACACACACACACACACACACACGCACACACACAACACACACACACACATGTATATATATATATAATATATATAATATATATGTATATATATAATATATATATAATATGTGATATATATGTACATGTATATATATATATATATATATATATATATATATGGTATATACATATATATATATATATATATATTATATATCTATATATATATATTTATTATATAATATATTAATATATATATATATATATATTTATCTATTACTTATTTATTTGTTTCTTTCTTTCTTTATATGTTTATTCATTTATTTACTTATCTATATTTCTTCGTTTATCTATTTTTGTATTTATTTATCTATCTATCGACTTATTCACTTACTTATCCATTTATCTATTATTTATATATTCTTATTCATTTATTTATCTATCTAAGTGGTCTTTTTCTTTGTTTGTTTATTTGTTTATTTATTCATTATTGTCACTTTGTGTAATCTAAATCGGGCAAGGAAAAACTCCGATTTCGCAAGGGGGATGGGTATTAAAACTTAACTCAGTCAAACCGTTCAAGATCAACACATCCATCCTCTCGTCACCGTCCGACAGCTAGGATCAATCCTGTGCCCACTATCTCAAGATTTAGGAATATGATGGAGATGAAGACCAACGTAGAGAATAGAAGGATTGATGGATTGGTGGATTGATGGATTGGTGGACTGATGGATTGATGGATTGATGGATTGATGAACTGATGGACTGATGGATTGATAGATTGATGGATTGATAGATTGATAGATTGATGGATTGATAGATTGATAGATTGATGGATTGATAGATCGATGTATTGATGGATTAATGGACTGATAGATTGAGGGGTTGTTTTTGGTCTATTTGACGTGAATGAACGAGGAAACAATAAAGATCAAATATAAAAGATAATTATATAGGCTCCAAATGAAACATTTAATTAGAAAATAATAACAATTAGACACAAGTAACCAACAGAGTTGCACGGACATAGGGACAAAATGTGCATCGAGAACAACAATAACAACAACAAGAACAAGAACAACAATAACAATTGTTACAAGGGTTTGTCAGTCTTTCTCTTTTCCTTTTTTTCATCGATTGTTCCTATTGTTCAACTATACGGTGTGTGTGTGTGTGTGTGTGTGTGTGTGTGTGTGTGTGTGTGTGTGTGTGTGTGTGTGTGTGTGTGTGTGTGTGTGTGTGTGCGTACGTTTGTGTGTGTGTGTGTGTGTGTGTGTGTGTGTGTGTGTGTGTGTGTGTGTGTGTGTGTGTGTGTGTGTGTGTGTGTGTGTGTGTGTGTGTGTGTGTGTGTGTGTGTGTGTGTGTGTGTGTGTGTGTGTGTGTGTGTGTGTGTGTGTGTGTGTGTGTGTGTGTGTGTGTGTGTGTGTGTCTGTGTATGTGTGTGTGTCTGTGTATGTGTTGTCAGTAGTAGACCCAACTACTCAACGTATCATCACCACTAAGTAGTCAGCGGCAGTTACGAGTATGAATGAGAGAAAACTGACATGGTGTTTGCTGGCCGACAGCAGAGAGCTAACGTAGGACTGACCCTGCATCAGCTCCAGGCAGTTGTCCAACGGAAACCCAGAACTCACCAAACCAATACAAATTCATTCAGAACTTTGTGTGTATATCACCAACCATGAGCTAAGGCTTCAGTCAGCTGGCACAGTTACCAACTGCCACGGGGAAGAGACCCCCCCCCCCCAGCTCCCTCAGGCCAGATGGTCCGGACAACATCTGCCCCAGGACGTTCGTTTGGAGTCCGGAAACTGATGGAAACGGGGACACATTTTTGGAAGAGGAATTTGCAATTTTCCTTCGACGGATGCAAGTGCTGGAAGGCCACGGCGGGGAATGTCATGCGCCCAAGGTCATTACTTGAAGGGGTGCACGTCTATGTATGCATGCATGCATATATGTACGAATGCATACATGTATTATGCATGCATTCATGCATATATGTATGAATGCATGCGTATATTATGCATGCACGTATATATGTATGCATATATGTGTCCATGCATGCACATATGCATACATGTATATATGCGGGTATATATATGTATGGATTGCTACCAGGCACAGCAATAGACTCGTGGCCACCAGAGTGCCGAGGACTTACCGCTATAAGAACATCGCCATTCCGTCTGTAGTGAACATTATTAGCTAATAACCTCGTCCTTTAAATTATTTCAAATTGTATATTGTCAATGTATCTGTTAACTTGGCAAAATAATTATCATTATGATTATCATCATCATTTGTATTATGCATGTGTACGTATACATGCATGTGCACATATATACAGGTAGATATATAGGGGCTTTTCTTCTAACTTTAGCTCAGTTAGAAACTAAATTTTATAGGTATCCCTTTGTTTTATTTTTTCTTGTGCACTTGTTCACAGGATGGCTGTAATGTTCCACCTCCTCAGTGATAAATATAATCATGTTGGGGTAATGTTTGTTTTACCAAAAATAGTCCCACTCTTCGTCTTCACTGTCGAAATAATGAGTTTTTCTAAGTTCAGGATCAATGTTTTAATTAGTGGCTTGCTTCAATCGAAATATTTTTTAATTTTATTTTAATTGTTTTTGATGCAAGGTTTTTTGTTTATTCTACGATATAAGGACTTAAACTCCTTTCTATTGAACCAGAATGTAACATGGCTATGATTGAGTTGTTTATATGGAAGTGTCAGAATTGTTATGGTATTTTTATTCTTATTTATCTATTTATCTTTTTTTTTCTTTTTTTTTTTTTCTTTTTTTGTATCCGTGAAAAGGGAACTCATTTTCAGAAAGTTCTAGACACCATTAGAATTGAAAACATGAGGCAAAATACATCATAAATATCAAAACTCGATTCAAAATTAATTTTTCATTCTTTATGTTTTAGAATACCATAATAAAATATGCTTCTTAGTTTCATTTACCTCCTGTAAACATTCTTAAAAATGCACGACGAGCCGACAATGTTTTTGTTTGTTTAGATTTACAGTGCAGTGGCAGACTAGCAGTGGGTCTTCAGCTATTCGATGGACTTTCTAATTGACAACCTGAGTGAGACTTTGAGGTGAGAGACCCGTCTCTCCAGAACCTCAAGGTCTATTATTTGAAGCTTCAATTGCTTCAACATGGACCTCAAAACTCTTTGTGCTCCATGGGGAGTGTACTGACAGTCAAAACAACTGAACTGAAGACGTGTGTGAAACTGTGAAGTAAGAGCCCTGTCTTCTATTTGAAGCCTCTTTTGCTTCAACATAGGCCTCAAATTTTGAACAAGAAGGAGAAGAAAATTGCAGTGTAGCGACAATGAGCGTTTGCAGTGGCAGTAAAGTGTTTTACTTACTGTATTTATCTATTCACAGTAATATGTCTTTAAACGATGAGAGGCAATATTGAAGCGAAGTGAAAGAGAGCACAGGAGGATGAAGAGAAAAAAGACATTTTTGGAAAGAGGAAAGCATAAGCCGATCTTGGACAAGGCATGGAAGGTTGGGTAAGGAGACTTTTGGTTTTTCAAACATTGTGTAAAGTCACATTATCTAGGAGGGTAATTAATAGACGAATATACATACATACATACATACATACATATATATATATATATAATATATACATATACATATATATATATATGTATATGTATATATATATATAATATATGTATATATACATATAGTATATATATATATATATATATATATATATATATATATATAGCGCTGCTCACCAGGGCAGCAGTCATCGGTGTCACCGAAACCTGGCTAGACAGTACCATCTCCGACTCAGAAATTGCGATTCCGGGTTATAGTGTTGTGCGTAATGATAGAAAGAGGACCGGAGGAGGGGTATGTACTTTCATTTGCAATGATTTAGCATTCAACCCCCGTACAGACCTTATGAGTAACGAGGGCCTCGAAGCTGTGTGGATAGAAATACTGTTAACTAAATCACATCCCATTTTATGTGGGGTCTGTTACAGACCACCGAAACAGATGTCTTTCTATACCACATTAGAATCTACCTGTTTCAATCGGGTCAATATGCAGGGCCAAGAAATTATTACCCTAGGTGATTTTAATTCGAATCTGGCAAGTAAAAACAATAACCTTATTAAGGCAACGAGGGACATGCTAAAATCTCATGGCCTGACACAACTGATTGACGAGCCTACTAGAATAACAGGCACATCAAGGTCCATCATAGATCTTATCCTGGTATCCGATTGTAATAAGATAACGCAGGTTGGTGCTTGTGATTACGGTTTTAGTGACTACAAGCTCATATATTGTACTATGAAAGATAGGAAGACGATTTACAATAAGCACAACACAATGAAGCTTCGTTCCATGAAGCATTACTCACGGGAACATTTTGTAGATGAACTGAGTAGGACAGACTGGTCGCCAGTACTAAATTGATCTGATGTTTATGAGGCATGGTCTAATTTTAAGTACACATTTCTTACTATTATTGACAGAGTAGCTCTTCGATTACGCTTGTAGCACTTGGCACAGTCGTCTGAGCAGAAAAAAACTAGTCTCGGCTACAGGTTGTACAAAATAAGATAATTAGATTCATGCTAAATTTACCTCAACGTAGTCATATTGATATAGAAGAATTTAGCAAAGTAGGAATGTTACCTGTAAAATATCGTGTCCAGCAGCTGAAACTAAATCATGTTTACAATGTCGTTCATAATTCCGCTCCTTCATATGTGAGTTGTAATTTTACGTTATCTGATGAGAACCGAACCCGGAACAGTCAGGGGTCTTCTATTGTATCTCATGCAGGTCCCTTCACCAAAAACAGCTTTCACTTCATAGATGTTCAACTATGGAACTCAACACTTATGTCCATTAAGCAGCCAAATAGCAAGGTTACTTTTAACCCATTGAACTCCGATGACAAGATTCTTTGTCATTTGGTCAAATAAAACAAAAAATCATAAAACACCAAAATGTTTGATCAAACACCAGAAAAATATGACGTCAGTCCTCCTCGCTTCGCTCGCGAGCGAAGCGAGGAGGACTGACGTCATATTTTTCTGGTGTTTGATCAAACATTTTGGTGTTTTATGATTTTTTGTTTTATTTGACCAAATGACAAAGAATCTTGTCATCGGAGTTTAATGGGTTAAGAAAAAAAATCAAGGACTACTACTGTATATGTCTCAGTTATGGACCGAGAACAGCCTTGATTTTATGTACTACTAGCCTAGTGAGGGGTACCAGACTCCAAGAGCAATACCATCCAACTCTGCGTTCACTCATAACTGTTCTGTCCTCCCCTTTTGTCCTTCAGAGGTTAAGCTTAGTATAACAATGTTTGATGTTCAAAACTGGTTTCCACCTTTGTTTTGCTTGTCACATGTCGGAAGTATGGTCCGAGAACAGTTATGATCTGATCATAATACAAGCCTGGTGAATCAGGGCACTAGGCAACAAGGTAATTGGACCTTTCCCTCGATTTCTTGGTTGTTTTAATCATACGAGTACTGGTCCCCTGTACCCTACTTCTGGTGCTTCAGGTTATAATGTACTACTTCCTAGTGCTCATACTAATGTGTAATTGCCCACTCCGTGCTGAGGTACAGGTAAATTTTGGAATTGATTAATAGGTGACCCTAGCTGCCATGTAGTATTCACTATAACGACATGTTGATATTGTTGATGGCCTGCTACCTTTTGGTACCTTTTAGCAATATTTTGTTGTTTCTGATGCATAATGCAATGTTCATTATTGTGATGGTGCTCAAGTTTTGGTTTCAATATCCTACGTATTACGAACATTTTAGTAGTATTAGCAAATATATGATAATGTTTATGTGCCATATGTGTACTGATTGGTATTACTCATGAATGTCTCTGTCTCTGGTGTTTTGGTACCTTTTAGCAATATTTTGTTGTTCCTGATGTATACTGCAATGTTACAAAGGATTACAAAGGCGGAGCATGCCGACAGGAGACCTTTTGATCCATATCTAGGTCGGATGCAAAAAAAAAAAAAAAAAAAAAAAAAAAAAAAAAATATTAATAATAAAATAATAAATAAAAATTATAATAATGTAAATAACAAATAAAATACATAAATAAATGCATAGGTATAGTTAAAATAATAAACAAACAGGTAAATAGTAAATAATAAATTGACATATAACTAATGATAAATGAAAATCAGACAGACAAATGATAACAAAACAAAAACAAATAATATAAGATAAATTATAATCATTACAGCATCTTACTTAGGTGTTTATCTAAATGATTCTTAAAGCTTCGAACTGAACTACATTGCACTACCTGTGCAGGAAGTTTATTCCATTCATTAACTACACGGTTGGCAAAGTTGTTTCTACCTACTTCCAAATTGAATCTATTTCCGGACAGTTTGAGACCATTGTTTCTTGTCGGATTCTCATTCAATGTGAAAATTTGGTCACTTTTGATGTTGTCAATTCCCTTTAAAATCTTAAAGACCTGTATCAAGTCACCTCTGAGTCTACGCTTTTTTAGGGAAAACAGATTCATGTGCTTTAGTCGATTTTCGTATGATTTATTTTTGATATTTGGAATCAGTTTTGTGGCTCGCCGTTGTATTTTTTCCAGTCTATCAATGTCTTTAATGAGATTCGGTGACCATACGGAAACAGCATATTCCAAATGTGGACGAACTAACGATTTATATAGCTTGTTAATGAGTGATGGCCTTTTGAAATCAAAAGATCGCGCAATCAGTCCCAGAATCTTATTTGCTTTATCAAAGGCTGAAATACATTGCTTTGATGATTTGAGGTCGTTACTGATAATTACGCCGAGATCTTTTTCACTATCCACTTTTGTTAACGAATTTCCAAATAATTTGTAATCGTACTTACTGTTATTTTTACCTATGTGCATTACCTTGCATTTACTTGTGTTAAATTTCATTAGCCACTTTTCGGACCATTGCTGTAATTTATCTAAATCTTCTTGAATATCTAATTGGTTTGAGTGATCATTTGCCACTCCGCACAGTTTTGTATCATCAGCAAATTTGGAAACAGTAGATTTTAGTCCATGGTCTATATCATTTATATATACTATGAATAGAAGTGGCCCAAGAACGGAACCCTGAGGAACTCCACTTGCAACACTTTTCCATCCAGAAGTTTTTCCATTTAAAACAACTCTCTGTTTTCGACCATTCAACCAATTACTAGTCCAACCTAATAGGCTACCACTTATTCCATGCAAAGCTAGTTTAGTAAGTAGTCTTTCGTGTGGGACGGTATCAAAAGCTTTTGCAAAGTCTAGATATATTAAATCTATATTGTTTCTTTTGTCATAATTCGAGATAACTGTGTTGTAGAATTCGAGTAAGTTAGTCACGCAAGAACGTTTCCGTCTGAAACCATGCTGGCTATCATTTATCAAACGGTTACTTTCTAAATGATGTTCGATAGCATCTCTGATGATAGTTTCCATTATTTTTCCTACGATTGAAGTCAAACTTATAGGCCTATAGTTATTTGGTTTCTTTTTGTCAGCTTTTTTGAATATGGGAGTAACGTTAGCTAGCTTCCATTCTCTTGGGACATCTCCGGATATGATGGATTTCTTGAAAATAATTTCTAATGCAACAACAATCTCATTTTTCATTTCCTTTAAGATTCTTGGGTGCCAACCGTCAGGCCCTGGTGTTTTATTAACTTTGAGTTTGTCTATACACCTTTTAATTTTTTCTTTTGTTATATTTACCGTAGTGAGTAAGTTTACCCTAGACTTTTCACAGGTTTCAGTTTGGAATTCACTTTGAGGTGTTTCGTTTACGAATACCGAGCTAAAATGATTGTTTAAGATATTACACATTCCTTCATTTGAATATTCAAGTTGACCGTCAGCAGATAATAGTGGACCAATGTGATTCCTAACAACCTTTTTATCTCTAATGTAACTATAGAATTCTTTGGGATTCTCTTTGGATTTCTCAGCGATGTTCATTTCGTATTGTCGTTTTCTTTTTCTTATTGTCTTTTTTAAACCTCTCTGTATTGATACATAACTTTCATAGTCATTAGATGCACCCGAGCACTTATATTTCTTATAAGCCTGTCTCTTTTTAGCAATACTTTTTTCAGTTTCTTTGTCGAGCCACTTTGGGCGAGCCTGATTTGGGGGACGTCTGTCCTTAAAAGGAATGTAAGTTTGAATCATCTTAGTGAGCGTATTTTGAAATATTTCCCACATCTGATCTACAGGCCTTTCGTTTAATTTTACCTCCCAATCTGTAAGCTGAAGCTCCTGACGTAGTCCTATGAACTGAGCTTTACTGAAATCGGGTATTTTAGAAGCACAAGTATCTATTCAAAAAATTGTTTAGGAGTTTGAATCTGACTAAGTTGTGATCGCTATTTGCAACAGATTCACCGACTTCTACATCACTTACCATGCTTTCGCGGCTAGTGATCAAAAGATCGAGTAAGTTTCCATATCTTGTGGGCTCTTTTACATGCTGAGTTAAGTAATTGTCACCAAGAAAATCAATCAAGCGATTACCTATATGGCCATGTTCAAGGGTCATCCAATCAATGTCAGTAAAATTGAAATCACCCATTATCAATAAATCCCGGTTGCAGAAACTAGACAGTTCTTGAAATAGCAGTTTGTCGTCTACTAATGATAAAGTCTTTGGCCTATATATTACACCTATATTCATTTTTTGTCCATTTGTTTGGGTTAACTCAACCCACAAACTATCATATGCATCCTGTTTCACTTTCTCTAAAACACAAGCATGAACATTGTTTTTAACGTACAATAGAACACCCCCACCTTTCTTGTGGTTTCTATCCTGATGAAAGTGTTTAAATCCCGCAATATTAAATTCAGCTTCGAACTCTGTACCATTTAACCATGTCTCAGTTATTCCTATCATATCGAGATTTTCGCTTTTGACATACGCCTGTATTTCTTGAAATTTGTTCTTAATACTACGAGCATTAAAGTACATCGTTTTAAGAAACTCGTGATTATTTCTTTTTGACACATTTTGAGTTTCAATATCATGTCTTATATTATCATTTTGTTTTTTATTTATACCTTGCTCTATATTATTATCATTTGGTCCTTCATTGACATTCAATGCCTCATTAACATGTCTCCTATCAAAATTAACATTTCCCCCCATCCCGGACATCTGGTCGATCACGGTCATCCGATCTCTTTTGTACATTTTGTCCCCCTACGTCACCGTGATTCACGCCGGCCTCCCATCGTTCAGTGACATTATGTCCGGCATCCCTTTCTAAAATTATATTTTGTCCTCCAGTGACATTATATCCTACCGTGATATTTTTTTCTCCACTATAATTACATCCCATCGTGATCTTTTGTCTTCCACTGTCATTACATCCTATCTTGATATTTTGGCCTTCATTGACATTCTGTCCGGTATCCCTTCCTAAAATAATATTTTGGCCTTCACTGACATTATATCCTACCGTGATATTTTCTCCTCCATTATCATTACATCTTATCGTGATATTTTGTTCTCCACTATAATTATTTCCCATCGTGATCTTTTGTCCTCCACTGTCATTACATCCCATTGTGACATTTTGTCCTATGACATTACATCCTAATGTGACATTTCGTCCTCTAGCGACATTACATCCTATCATGATATTTTGGCCTTCATTGACATTCTGTCCGGTATCCCTTCCTAAAATTATATTTTGGCCTTCACTGACATTATATCCTACCGTGATATTTTCTCCTCCATTATCATTACATCCTATCGTGATATTTTGTTCTCCACTATCATTACTTCCCATCGTGATCTTTTGTCCTCCACTGTCATTACATCCCATTGTGACATTTTGTCCTATGACATTATATCCTAATGTGACATTTCGTCCTCTAGCGACATTATATCCTAAAATTATATTTTGTCCTATACTGACACATTGTTCTACATTAATGCTATACTCTACACTGTTTTCCCAAGTACATTATATTTCCCCTTCCCTTTGGGCTTCTACCCTAAAAAAGGAGCTAGTTCATTACAAACTCCCACAATGATGTTTGTAAGAACATCTTTGCCTCTGCGGGTAAGGTGGATCCCATCAGAAGCGTAAAGGTCATGGCGCCTAGAAAAGAGATACCAAGGATCAAGAAAGTGGTATCCCAATTGTGTGCACAACTGCGATATCCTATCATTGATCCCTATGGCTCTACTGTTCCAACACGAGCCTGCGTTGATCCTCGGGAGGATCCCACAGACTACGTGACGGCTCCCACGTTCCTTCATCTCCTGAAGGAGGACCTTGTAATTCCGA
>NC_134781.1:30335969-30338469 GCF_046742065.1 Oratosquilla oratoria | reverse complement strand
GAAGAGGATGGAGAAGAGAAGAAGAGGGAAGATGAAGAAGAGGTGGAAGAGGAGGAGGAGGAAGAGAAAGAGGAGGAAAGAGCAGGAGGAGGAGGAGGAAGATGAAGAGGATGAGGAAGAGAAGTAGAAGGAAGATGAAGAAGAGAGAGAAGAGGAAGAGGAGGAGGAGGAGAAAAGTGAGGAGAAAGATGATGAGGAAGATGATGAGGAAGATGAAGAGGAGGAGGAGGAGGAGGAGAAAAATGAAGAGGAGTGGGAAGAGGAGGAGGAGGAGGAAGGGAAGAATAAAATGGTGAGGCTTGGATTTGAGTCGTTTTGGATGGAGGAAGGAGGGAAGGAAGGAGTGGAGGGAAGGGAGGAGGTGAAGGGAAAGTGGCAATAGAGAGGAATGAAGAAAAGGAAGATAGGAAGTGAGGCTGAGAGGGAGGAAGATAAGAGAGGGAAGGAAGGAAGGAAGGAAGGAAGGGAGGGAGGGAGGGAGGGAGGGAGGGATTAAGAGAAGGGAGAGCGTAATCCAAAGTGCTAAATGGGAGGGAAGGGAGGAAGGGAATTCATGAAGGGGTAGAAAGGGAAAGGGAAGAAAGAGGGAAGGGCAGGGAAGGGAAGGAAGGGGGAAATTTATGAACAAGAAAGGAAAGGAAGGGGAAAGAAGGGAGTTGATGAAGGGAAGGGAGGGAAGTATTGTATGTATTCTGTGCTTGAAATGAAAGAGGAGAGGAAGGGACTGGGAAGGGACCCGTACTCCCATATGAAGAAAAGACTCCCCCACCCCCACCCCCACCCCGCCTCCTCATCCTACCCCCTCCCCGACCCCCTCTCTTCTCCTCCCCTTCTCCTCTCCTCCTCCCCTTCTCCTCTCCCACTCCACTTCTCCAGTTCTCCTCCCCCTCTCCCCTTCCCTCTCTCCTCACCCCCTCACCTCTTCCCTTACTCCTCTCCTCTCCACCCTCTCCTCTTCCCCTCCTCATTTCCTCTTCCCCTCCCTCTCCTCTCCCCTTCTTCCTTTCCTCTTTCCCTCCATTCCTCCCATCCTCCATTTCCACTCCCCCTCCCCTTCTCCCCTCACCCTCTCCTCTCCCCTCCTCCTCTCCTCTCCTCCTTCTCCCTCCCCTCTTCCCCTCCACTCCCCCTACCCCCCTCTACTCCCCTTTCCACTTCCCCCTCCCCTCCACTCCCCTTCCCCTCTCTCTCCTCTCCTCACCCTCACCCTCCCTCACCCCTTCCCTTTACTCTTCCCCATTCTCTTCTCCTCTTCACTTCTCCATGGTCTCATTGCTCCTCGTTGGCCATTTGTCAAAAAGGTCAACAAGTTCATCAAGGTCTGCTATGATTAGTCCACAAGGACCACGACCCCTATGTAGCCGGCAACGGCAGTATCCACGGGACTGACTCGTAAAAAATCATAAAAGAATATATTGTAGTGTTGTCTAGTTATGACCTGTATAAGATAAGGTGTTCGGTGTCCTCTAGTTACGTTTGGGACAATTTGCACCTGTGGCTACATCTTGGCTGTGCAGGTTCCCTGTGACTTCCTCCGGGTGAATGATTTGTCTCTATTCATATATTTATCTACTTATCTATCTACTTATTTACCTATTTACTTATTAGGTTTACCTTATTTTTATTCATATACTTATTTATTCATTCATTTATCTATTTTTATTATTCATTTATCTTTTCTTTACATATTTATCTATTTGTACGTGCTTGCGTGCGTGCGAGAGAGATTGCACTTGTTCACGTCACACTGCCTACGTGCGACTGCGCATTCGCCACTCTATTGGCACTGACGTACATCTCAAAGTCGAAGAAATCAGTTTCATTGACGCCATCTTTTGAGTTGTTGTAGTTGTTGTTGTTGTTGTTCCTGTTTCTTTTTCTTGATATATTATCATTATTATTATATTTTTTCTTCCTGATTTTATTTTATTTTTTTTATTTTTTATGCCCATGCTGTACAAATTTCGATCAATGGAGTAAAAAAGATGGAACCTAACGAGCTTAACTGTTATCTTGTATATCCAAATAACGTAAATACAAAACTACATGCTGACTTCAGCCAAAAAACTACATGTTGACTTCACCCAAAAAACTACATGTTGACTTCAGCCAAACGTCACTCTCTTGGCCGAGACTACGCCTCACTTCAGATTTCAAGAGCTTCAGTCTTGCTGAAAATTTGTCTCGGCAGCCTTTGTCACCCTCTGACGTCAGGCAATTCTGTTCACACCGAGGAGGACGGGTTCAGATTACATATTCTATTCTGGTTACCGATCTAATATTTTATCCAAATTTCCTACAGGCCAATATCTGTCTCTTAGATGATTAAAATCACCAGCCGGCAGACGTAATAATATATAATAAAAATTATAATAATAACTAATAATAAATGCATAGATAATAAAAATGAATGTATAGATATAATATATAACATAATATAGTATAATAGGATACGATATAAAACTATATACTATAAAACAAATATGATAGAAATGAATAT
>NC_134781.1:30320969-30323469 GCF_046742065.1 Oratosquilla oratoria | reverse complement strand
TTCATAAAAAAGGAGACCAGAAGGACCTCAGTAACTATCGACCGATTAGCTTGCTATCAAATGTATATAAAGTATTCTCCAAGATCCTTACAAATAGACTAAGTCAAGTTTTAGATGGAAACCAACCGAGAGAACAGGCAGGCTTTAGAAGCGGATATTCAACTCTTGACCATGTTCAGGTGATAAACCAACTAATCGAGAAAACGACAGGATACAATATACCTCTGTGTTTAGCTATTGTAGATTACGAGAGGGCCTTTGACTCAGTAGAACAACTAGCAATACTAAACTCGCTACGCAAACAGGGTACAAACGAACAGATCGTAAGAGTTTTAGAAAAGATTTATGCGAAAGGTACCGCTATAGTTCGACTACATAAAGATACAGAAAAGATCAAGATTGAGAAAGGAGTACGGCAAGACGATACAATTTCACCCAAACTATTTACAGTTTGTTTAGAAGATATTTTCAGAAGGTTGAGTTGGGAAAAGAAAGGTTTAAAGATTAATGGCGAATATTTGAACCACCTAAGATTTGCGGATGATATCATTCTTATTTCAGAAAGAGCAGAAGACTTGCAAGATATGCTGAGTGATCTAAACAAGGAAAGTCTCAAAGTAGGTTTAAAAATGAATAAGAGTAAAACCAAAGTAATGTTCAACATGAAAGTTCAAAGTAAAGAGATTGTAATTGATGATGAGAGTCTTGAGGAAGTTAAAAAGTATAATTATTTAGGCCAGATGGTGAAAGTGACGAAAGATCATGATAATGAAATAAAAAGACGCATTACAATTGGTTGGAAAGTGTTTGGTAAGTATAATAAGATCCTGAGAGGCTCTCTACCTTTATGTTTGAAACGTAAAGTTTACAATCAATGCATTCTACCAGCAACAATTTACGAGTGTGAGACTTAGAAGCTGACGAGGGCGATGGAAACAAAGCTAAGGACTGCACAGAGGAGAATGGAGAGATCAATGATGGGAATAACACTGAGAGACCGAAAGAGAGCAAGTTGGGTGAGAGAGCAGACTAGAGTGAAAGATATTGTGGAGTCAGTAAAAGAGAGGAAGTGGAATTGGGCAGGTAAGTTGGTGCGAACGACTGATGAGCGATGGAGCAAGTGTGTTACTGAGTAGACGCCGCGAGATAGGAAGCGTGGAAGAGGGAGACCAGACAGAAGGTGGAGAGACGAGATCGAGAAGTTTGCAGAAACGACGTGGCAGAGGATGGCACGGTCATGTGAATCATGGAATGCTAAGAAGGAGGCCTTTGTTCAGCAGTGGACTCAGGATGGCTGATTTGATTTGATGTATATATATATATATATATATATATATATATATTATAATATATATATATATATATATATATATATATATTGCAGAGTCCACTAGGAAAGGAAAAACACACGGAGTCCGAGCGCTTTCGTGATATATTCACATTATCAAGGAGTACAGAAAGATGAGAACAAAAAATGGAGATACAGAGTATAAGTAGGACAAGAAATTCGCGTGTGACTTGTGAAATTTGTGCATATATATATATATACATATATACATATATATATATATAACATATATAAAATATATATATATATATATATATATATATATATATATATATATACAGAGTGTTCGGGATAAATTTTATGTTCATTTCAAAACCCTTTGAAGGATTTAATAGCGTTAAAGTTCAACGGATAGCTAATTCTGTGTACTATTGGTGGGTGTGAGAGCTAGAGAGCATGGACGACTCTAAAGCACCGGAATATTTGAAGAGAGTGACCCGTATCATGATGATTCGCGCCGGATTAAAAAATTCGTAAATCTTAGCTTCAGCTCGGTGTTCCTTGAATTCCGTGAAGGCCGTGAGATGTGAGCTGGAGAGTTGTGACGGAACTGTAGAAGCAGTGGCTAGCAGGAAGGACCATAGCAGGCGTTCTGACTGTCCGCACAACGAAATTCGTCGAGAAGCCGCAAAATAAGGTGAGGCAGGATCCAGGCAAGACAATGCGGACATTGGTGAGAGAGATGGACGTTGGAGTGGCGACCATGAAGAAAGCGCTGAACGAGGATCTTTGCTACTCCTCAAGTGCTGGGTGGAGAGGGTGGCTGCGGGAAGACCGTACGTGCGGCAGCAGTACTCAGCTCCGTGTCACACCTCCTTTGAAAGGAGGTTTATGGCTCCACAATATGTTTATGGCTTCACATTAGGTTGTCATTATAGCTAGATCGCGAATTTGGGTACAAGACCCTTCTTCAGTAGCTTGGGATATTCTTTGTGATTGGGAAAGAATCTTCCGTAGAGTCATGTTATTATATTTTATTTGGTTGTGTTCATATCTGCTCTTCACTGGAGGAAGTAATAGGGTAGCTCATGCAGTGGCGGGTAGTGGTACATTTGGGAGAGCATCTGTTTCAAGTTGTGACGAAATGTTGCGTTCTAAGTTTTGTTTCGTTTTGTCCCGTTCTTGGGTTCATGGTGGGACAAAACGCCACAA
>NC_134781.1:30300969-30303469 GCF_046742065.1 Oratosquilla oratoria | reverse complement strand
TCCCGTTGTGGATGAGCACACTCTTCAAAGAGCGCTTGCTACTGTCTATGAAGAGTCGCCAATCTCTCGGATCATATTGAGGAGCGCTGAGTTTAACAAGAAGACCGGCGACATCTCGGCAGTACACGAGGTCTTCCTCCTGGCAGAAGTAGCCCATGTAGTCCTGATGCCTTCTACGAAAGAACGTGATACGCGCGTCCTCGCCGAGTAGATTTTTCTCTTTGAGTCTGGAGGCCAACAGCTCGGCGGAAGTCTTCGACAAGCTGAGATCCCAAACCAGATCATTAAGCTCACATTGTGAAAAGGGCTGCGGACCATCTTGTGTTTCATACTCTTCTTCTGTATCTCCTCCCTCATATGCAGTGGTGGCCTCGTCGTCGCTGTCAGGAAGCTCTCTGCACGCTGGTACAGGAAGTTCTTCGCAGTGAGCAACTGGACGGCGGGCAGATGGAAGGTCGGGGTACTGGAGGCTGCTCCAATTCTTCCGGTTGATGCCAGTAGTATTGATGGCGCAGAAGTAACAATCCGATTCATGGTCAGACGGCTCCCTCCAAACCATCGGAATCCCAAACTTCAGTGAAGTTTTCGTGCCCTTCGTCCACCGCCGGAGGTATTCCACGCACATCATGCACACCGTGTGCGGTGCCCAGGACTTATCTTGGTCACCCAGCTTGACTTGAAAGTAAGCCTGGTATGCGCGCTTCACAAAGCTTGTGATGCTCTTCCTGTGCATTGACAGCGTGTATTCTCCGCAAATGTAGCAGAAAATGTCAGGATTATTCCTGCATGACCGTCGCGCCGAAGCCATATCAATACCCTGAAAAGAAAGAAATAAGTCAATTAGTCAATTTCAAACAGAAACACACCAGAAGCAACCATTTATATATGAATAATTTGCTATATTCTTCAAGAAAAATAGGATTGAACTCAAAATCCTTCAAATTATCATATGTATAGCTCGTCAGGTAGGCCTATGGCTGTATCTCAAAAAGTTGACCTGATTGAGCAAAACCAATGTGATATTCGGACTCAGAACACCAAAATTAGTCTAAATCGGCTGAGAAATCCCTGACGATTTTTTGGCTGTTACCCAGTGTTATCATTATTATTATTATTATTATTATTATTATTATTATTATTATTATTATTATTATTATTATTATTATTATTATTATTATTATTATTATTATTATTATTATTATTATTATTATTATTATTATTATTATTATTATTATTATTATTATTATTATTATTATTATTATTATTATTATTATTATTATTATTATTATTATTATTATCATCATTATTATTATTATTATTATTATTATCATTATTATTATTATTATTATTATTATTATTATTATTATTATTATTATTATTATTATTATTATTATTATTATTATTATTATTATTATTATTATTATTATTATTATTATTATTATTATTATTATTATTATTATTATCATTATTACTATTTTCATTACTTTTATCATCATCATCATCATCATCATCATTATTATTATTATTATTATAATGCCAACAGCACTGTATGGGGCAGAAACATGGAACATAAGAGAGGAAGAGAGAAGGAGTTTGAATGTGTTTGAGAAGAGGTGTCTGAGAAGTATGATGGGGGTTACTAGGCTAGATAGAGTGAGAAATGAGGAGGTGAGGAGGAGAACAGGGGTGGAAAAGGAGCTGGGAGATAGGGTTGATGAAAGAATATTAGGATGGTTTGGACACATGGAAAGAATGAGTGCAGAAAGACTAGTAAAAGAGGTGTGGAAGGCAGATGTGGAGGGAGTGAAAATGAGGGGACGTCCTAGGATGAGGTGGATGGATGGGGTGAAGGGGGCTTTGGGGAAGAGGGGAATGTCTGTTGAGGAAGGACGGGAGAGGACAGAAGACAGGGGTGAATGGAGAATGGTTGTATATGGATGATGTTGTGATAGCATGAGGTGGAATGGGCGAGTGGATGGGTGGGTGAGGTAGTATGTGTGAGCAAAATTTGACGCAGCCCGAAGGGATTTCTCCCCGTCCTCTCATTTTATGCAAGGGGGGGGGGGCGGAGAGGGGGGTGGAGAGGGGGGGGGGGCGCCGATTTAATGAAGCGGCCTTGCTGTGGATGTGCTGTGTCTTGCGACACTGCTTCTGACCCAGGGCAGTGGACAAGGTGCAGGGATGACCCGTCATTCAGGAGGTGCTAAGATAAGAGGGAGGGTGGAGGGGTGTGGAGTGTATTCAGGGGTGGAATGGGTGGGATTGATTTTGTGCCTTTTTCTTTTTGGCTACCCCCCTTGTAAGGGGGAAAAAGCCTTGGTATATGTATGTATGTATGTATTATCAGTATCGTTATTACTATTATTATTGTTATTATTGTTTTTTATTTTTCATTTTTCATTTTTTATTTATTTATTTTGTTTTATTTTATTTATTTATCTATTTTATTTATTTTATTTTCATTTATTTATCTATTTTTTTTTTTTTTTTCTTTTTTGAC
>NC_134781.1:30288469-30295969 GCF_046742065.1 Oratosquilla oratoria | reverse complement strand
ATATGTACATCACTATGTGTTGTGTGTGTGTGTGTGTGTGTGTGTGTGTGTGTGTGTGTGTGTGTGTGTGTGTGTGTGTGTGTGTGTGTGTGTGTGTGTGTGTGTACGCGTGTGGTTTTACGTATTAACACATACGTTTACGCTTGCGCGCATACCAGGCCTACTTGATGTTGATAAGGAGTCACCGCCATTGTGGGTTAAGCGCTTGTTCAGCACTGAAAGCACTTCAATAAAGACCTCTAACTGAAGTCCTCTTATCAAAGGAGAAGAATGCTTTTATTAGTGCATATCGACCTTGGCGCTGGTGCCAGTTTTTCTTTTCCAATATTACATCTTTTTCTATGTAGCTGAGCTGAATCAACCGAACTACGTTGATTCAACTAGTGATTCTTGGAGGTCTTATTCTAGTTGATATTTGATGAATGTGAGACCTGTTTAGTTCTGGGTATATATATATATATATATATATATATATATATATATATATATATATATATATATATATATATGTATATATATATATATATATATTACATATACATATTATACCTATACATATACATATGTATATATATATATACATATATTATATATATACATATATATATATTATACATATACACACACACACACATATATATATATATGTATATATATATATATATATGTATATATATATATGTATATATATATATATATATGTATATATATATATATGTTTGTGTCAATTTGACAGAATGATTAGACCGTGAACTAATTCGTTCTGTTTTGGAGGGTCACGGTGGAATGTTGAGTACGGTCCTCGCTTTGTAAGAAGCAAGCCGCTCTGGCGGGGGTTCGAATCCCAGCAGATGAGTTTATTTCCATATATACTATATATATATATATATATATATATATATATATATATATATATACATATATATATATATATCATATATATACATATATATATCATATATATATTATACATATTCATACACACACACACACATATACATATATATATATATATATATATATATATATATATATATATATATCATATATATATACATATATATGCTGGTACATTGTGACAAGTTGATGAAGGTGGAAAAATAAGTCAACGGTATAGTTACGAGGTACAGAGTTTATTCCAGACCGGGTTCGCTCTATGCTTCTTCAGAGGAATCTGAAGAAGCATAGAGCGAAACCGGTCAGGAATAAACTCAGGAACTCGGAACTAGACCCGTGACTTCGTTTTCCACCTTCATCAACTTGTCACAATGTACATATATGTATATATGTATATATATATATATATATATATATATATATATATGTATATATGATATATATATATATATATATATGTACGTATATATATATATATATATTTGTATATATATATTTATATATATACATATACATATACATATGTATATATGATATATATATACATATATATATATATATATGTACGTATATATATACATATATATATATATTTGTATATATATATATTTGTATATATACATATATAATATATATTTATATATATACATATACATATATATATATATATATATATACATATATATATATATATATATAATAAAGCTGGGTGTACTTTGGACTAGTTTTCCACGTTTAGAAAGTTAGATAAGATAGGAAATCACCTTATACACAGATTAAGAATTGAATCCTCTTTTCCTTCAACCCCTTTACAACCAAGGGGGTTTGACAGAGGCGAATAAAATCGCCTGGTGGTAGCATGGAGAAAAGGAAATGTGTCATCTCTTTTGGAGGAAGTTGATTTATTTTTCATTGCTTGTAACTACTGAATGAAAATAAATAGAGAGAACACGCAAGAAAAAAGAAGAAGAATGTGCGGTTATGAATTAAAGATCAAGGAAGAAAGAAAGAAAGACTACCAATGAACAGGTAGATAAGAATATAGATATATAGAATAAAGAGCTTGATGAAGAAATAGAGGGGGAAGGGAAAGATAGATAGATAGAGAGAGAGAGAGAGAGCAAAAGAGAGAAAGAGAGAGAGAGAGAGAGAGAGAGAGAGAGAGAGAGAGAGAGAGAGAGCGCCAGACACAAAAAATAAAATAGATGGATAGATAAATGAAAAGGCAAGTCGATAGATAAGTATCCTAGATGGATAGACAGATGAATAGATAAGTATCCTAGATAGATAGGCAGATGGATATAGAGATGGGTAGGCGGATGGATAGATAATGGATGGATAGGTAGGTGGAGAGAAAACTAAATAATTGATAGTTGGAGAAATGGATGTAGAGACAGATGGTGGGACTGATTGATAGATTGAATGATTGAATGGTAGATGAATAGACCTGCAGATTCCTTCAGTTGTGAAAGAGTTTTTCCCTTCAGGTGAATAGAGTCGTCTGGCAGCGGCAAGGATCGAAAGAGTCTGACAATCTCGTCCATTTCTTGGGACTCCTCTTAACTAGCGTTCTGAGTTGAGGGCTCTGAGTTGAGGATTCTGAGTCGAGGCTTCTGAGTTGAGGATTCTGAGTCGTGGCTTCTGAGTTGAAGTTTCTGAATTGAAGGTTCTGAGTTGAGAATTCTGAGTCGAGGCTTCTGAGTCGTGGGTTCTGAGTTGGAGTTTCTGTTTTGAAGGTTCTGAGTTAAAGGTTCTGAGTTGAAGCTACTGAGTTGAGGGTTCTGAGTCGAGGGTTTTGAGTCTAAGGTTCTGAGTTAGGGGTTCTTAGGTGAGTGCGAGTGAGTGTCCGCCTTATCCGCATTGCTCAATGCCACGTGCAATAATCCCTCTGCACCTCATTGAACCAATTTATACCATCATACTGACGGGGACCTTCTTATGGAGTTCTGTTCAGGCCAATGGAAAAATGAAAGTAAAAAATAAAATAGGATGAACATAGAAGAGCCAAAATATTGATAAAGAAAAAAAAAAGGAGGAACATAGACGAGGCAAAATATTGATAAAGAAGAGAATAGACAGGAAGATTAGAGGTAAAAGAGTGAGGAAGAAGAGAGAAAAAATTATGATAAGTGTGACAAGGGGAAAGTAACACTACGAGAGTAACAGGGTAAGCATGGAAGAGGTAAAAAAAATGGAAAGCACAGTAAAGGGTAAAAATCAAATACAAGGAAGAAAGGAGGAGAGCGTCACAAAGAATAAATATATATACATATATATATATATATATATATATATATATATATATATATGTATGTATGTACGTATGTATGTATATGTATGTACACAGGCAGACAGAATTGAATAGACACCGAGAGAAATTGCTTAATTTATCAAACAAACAATTGATACAATTAAAGTCCTTATAAATGGTCACAATGTGAATAACTATTACTTGGTTGACATCCCCTTTGCTTTTTTCAATGCAAGGACCCTTCTAGGTATGCTCGTGATTAGTTCACGAATATCATCTTGAGGGATTTCTTGCCATGTTTCCCGTAGTAATCCTAAGAGTTCGGGCTTTCAAATGGCTTCCTGCTCTTTATGCGAAGTTGTCGGTCTAATATATCCCAGAGGTGTTCAATAGAGTTCATACCCGAGGACTGACTTGGCCTTGGAAGTTTCCTGATCCCATTTTGGCTCAACCAATTTTGTGTTGCTTGAGCAGTGTGACAAGGAGCTCCACCTTCCATAAATAGGAAGAAATATTTACTTATTCTACCACTGGAGAATATTGGAATGAGTCCTTCCTTTAATATAGAAACATATTTGCCTGAATAGATTTTTCCTTGACACTCCACAAGCTCTGGTCGACCGTCACTCCAAATTTCACCCCACATCATTATTGAAATGCTCCCATGTTCCACTGCTGACTGCAGTCTTTTGAGGTCAAACTCTTGACTACAGTCTTAAGACCCACACTCTTCCACTGTCAGAAAATAATGCAAATCGTGACTCATCAGAGAAAATGACAGTGCGTATAACGCTGATTTTGTATTTTGATGGGCATTCGCTTAATCCATTTAAACATCTACCGGAGCAAGTTGGTTTCCTGTAGACACTCGTAGTAAATACGCCTTCTGTTCCGTCTACCCAAACATCTAGAAAGGGGATCTTGTTACCGATACTTTCTTCCAGGGTAAAATACAGGCAAGATTTTGCTTCCATCATTTCCTTAAGCGTATCAAGCTGTTCTTTACTTTCTACGTCTACGAAAATATCATCTATATACCTAAGATACAAAAAAGGTTTAGGATTCACGGCATCAAGGATGGAGTTCTCAATATGGCACATGTATGCCTGTGCAAATAAAACACCTAGGGGGCTGCCCATAGCTACACCGTCAATTTGGAAATACATACGGCCTGAAGGGCATCTGAAGGGTGCTTCCTTAGTGCAAACCCGAAGCATTTTCTCAAGAGTATCACGTGGTAATTTTGGTGGAGGCAAGCTATTATGGTTAAAAACATTATGCAGGATTATCTGAATAGTTTCTTCCACGGGAAGATTCGAAAAAAGACTGTCAACGTCAAGGGAAGCTAACATTCCTTGAGGGGCTGTATTCCTAAGAATATCCACAAATTCATCCGTGGAACGTAGTGAATGGAGAGTAGGAATATACGGAGTTATTAAATCATTAAGCTGCTAAGCTAATTGGTATGTAGGAGTAGGTATCTGCGAAATTATTGGTCTTAATTTGCATCCAGGTTTGTGAGTTTTGACGTTACCATAAAAGTAACCTGGCTCATCATGTCCTTCTAGATTGTGAAATTTGACACCGTCGATTACAGCATTTGCGTTATTATGTCAGTTACTTTTTCCGAATTCTATCTACAGGGTTCCTTCTGATTTGTAAGAATTTGGACGAATCCTGCAATAAACTGTCAACTTTGTCGAAATAGTCCGAACGGTTGAGAATAACGAATAGGTCCGATTTATCCGCTCTACGTATCACTATATCCTTGTTCTCACGAAGTTCTTTAGCTGCCTGCCGTAACTCGGCCGTAAGAAGGGAACTACCTCCAACACCTCTATGTTTGGTGCTTTCGGCCTGCAATTGTTCCTTCACATCTGGGTTCATGTTAATTTTACCATCCTTATGAAGTTCACACAAGTTCCTGTAAAGTAATTCTAGTTCAGCGGTTTTGTCAGTTTTCTTAAACTTAGGCATGTAGTTGCACTTTAATCCCAAGTTAAGGAATTCCTTTTGACTATCCGATAGAAGGTAGTCCGAAAGGTTGACGTAGCCGTCCGTACTTTTTGGAAGTAAAACCTTACTTCCGTACAGGCGGCTTAGTTTCTTCTGCACGCGAGTTTCTGTGGAGTTGATGTGCATAGAGAGGCTATGCTGTAAAGCTCTCTCTATCTGGTCTCTTAGATCAGAAGCGATATTACAATTACGGAATTCTTCCAAGGTCTCGTCTAATTCCGTATTAAGACTATTGATAAGTTTTTGCTTTTGGTCCACTTGCTCGTACAACAGCCTCCGTCTGAAGTCGAGCGTAAACTGTTTCTGCTGCACTGCTCTGTCATGAAGGCGTGTATAGGTGAATTTAGGGAGATGGTTTTCGTGGATACATTTTCTATTAAATAATACACCATACTCAGCACTGGAAATCTTCTTCCTTAAACTTTCTATCCTTCTCGCTATTTTCCTTTCTGTGGGAGTAAGGGAGAACATAATATCACCAAATGAAACCATAGTGAATTTGGAAATAAAAACAAATGCATTACTTACAACGTTTCGCCTATGCTTTAGGCAGCATCTGGTAATTTTATTTTGAATCTACAAATAATGATCATAGATACATTGTACAAAATAAATTAGGATAGGTACTTTGGTTTAATTTCTTCTTGGCGCTCCGTGGGATGCCCCGAACAGCTCCAGGGTTCCACACATATCTAATTGTATATTAATTGCTGGTAGGTAATTCTTTATTAATAAAGATTCCATACATTGACATCCGCATAAAAAAACAGATGAAAAAGTAATTAAAAATATCATATATAGAAATTGTAAACCCAAGAAGCAAGAGGACTCCTTACAATTGGTTATATATTACCGTAACCCCAGAACTGCATCACTAATTATGAAAAACAACTTGTCAGGAGAAAAAGTTTAAGGAAGAAGATTCCCATTGCTGAGTATGCTGTATTATTTAATAGAATATATATATATATATATATATATATATATATATATATGTTGAGACATTCTGACAGGTTGACGTAAGCGGAGTAGGAAACACAGGAGTCTTAGTCTTGAGTTTATTCCTGACTAGTTTCGCAGGTATGCTTTTTCAAAGGAATGGGTTTACAAACGGGCTGTGGGCATTTTATATATGGGGTGGACCTCACTACCTCCCCGTGTTACCATAGTTGGTGACAAGTGTGAACATTACATATTCATTGTGGCTAATGTGGCTACACAAACGTAACAATAGATGGTGCCCTTCGGGCTGTTAAAGAGACAGTTAAACACATTGACACCGACAACTTACTCATCAACAAGCGTGACTACTTGGAGTTAGTAGAAAAATGCATGAAGTTTGGTTCTTTTGTTTTTAACAAACAAGAATACAGGCAACATGAAGGGCTTCCAATGGGGTCTCCATTGAGTGCGGTGGCAGCATCGCTCTACATGGAGACTTTGGAAAGGGACCATTTTCTACATATCATCCCAGATAACTCCAAGTGGTACCGTTATGTTGACGACATCCTCTTCATTTCACACAAAACAAACCTACTGGAACAACTGAACAACGTAGACCAAAGAATTAAATTCACAGTAGAGGAAGAGACCAACGGTTCCCTACCTTTCCTAGACACTGTCGTCATCAGATCGGACGACAGCGCTAGGTTCAAGGTATACCGTAAACCGACAAACAAAGACGAATTCATCCACTATTTTAGCGCACATGACGAAAAGACCAAATCAGGGGTTATCATTGGGTTTTACCTTAGGGCTCTTAGAATATGCAGCTAAGAGTATTTACAAGAAGAAATTAAATAAATCACCGCTGCATTCAGGAACCTAAGGTACCCAAAGGGCATGTTAGGGACGTCACTACGGAAAGCAATTAAAATCAGACAGAGGAAAGGAAGTGAAGAGAGGACAGATTTACGATACCTTGTGGTTCCTAACTCTAGCCTCTCTCACATGCTTTCCAAAACGTTGAGACAGACAGGACTCATCATAGTAAATGACACAGGGAAGAAAATAGGACACTTGACCACCAACAGAACCAAGACGAACCGTGACAATAGCATCATTTACAAAATTCCCTGCAAAGGATGTGACTGTGCATACTACGGAGAGACATACAGAGGACTTAACAACAGACTCAGGGAACACAAAGCGGACATTAGACACCACCGAGAAACAAACGCTCTAGTTAACAACATAGACACAGAGGGACACTTACCAAACTGGGAGGGATCCACCGTTCTAGCTAAAGGACTACACAAGAAAAAAAACGAAAAATAATTGAATCACTTTACATTGCCAACCGCAAAAACACAAACAAGAGAACTGGTGACTTAAAA
>NC_134781.1:30273469-30285969 GCF_046742065.1 Oratosquilla oratoria | reverse complement strand
CTATTAGTGTTGTCATCATATTTAATTGTTAATCTTTATTATTATTACATTAGCCACAATGAATATGTAATGTTCACACTTGTCACAAACTATGGTAACACGGGGAGGTAGTGAGGTCCACCCCATGTATAAAATGCCCACAGCACGTTTGTAAACCCATTCTTTTGAAAAAGCATACTTGCGAAACTAGTCAGGAAAAAACTCAAGACTAAGACTCCTGTGTTTCCTACTCCGCTTACACACACACACACACACACACACACACATATATATATATATATATATATATATATATATATATACATATAAATACTGTATATATATATTATATATATATATAGAAATACTGTATATATATATATATATATATATATATATGTATATATACATATAAATACTGTATATATATATATATATATATATATATATATAAATATGATAAATCTGCGTGTGTGTGTGTGTGTGTGTGTGTGTGTGTGTGTGTGTGTGTGTGTGTGTGTGTGTGTGTGTGTGTGTGTGTGTGTGTGTGTGTGTGTGTGTGTGTGTGTGTGTGTGTGTGTGTCTTACAAAGGATTGCAGAGGCGAAGCATGCTGACAGGAGACCTTTTGGTCCATATCTAGGACGGATGTGAAAAAAATCATAATGATAAATAATTAGATAAAAAAGTAAATGAAAAAATAAAAACTATAATAATGTAAATAGAAATAAAATACATAAATAAATGCATAGGTATAATTAAGTAATAAACAAACAGTTAAATAGTAAACAATAGTAAATTGACATATAACTAATAATAAATGAGAATCAAGCAAATAATAGTAAACAGACAAATTATAACAAAACAAATAAACAAATAATTGATAGTCATTACAACATCTTGCTTAGGTGTTTATCTAAATGATTCTTAAAGCTTCGAACTGAACTACATTGCACTGCCTCTGCAGGAAGTTTATTCCATTCATTAACTACACGGTTGGCGAAGTTGTTTCTACCCACTTCCAAATTAGATATATTTCCTGACAGTTTGAGACCATTGTTTCTTGTCTGATTCTCATTCAGTGTGAATATTTTGTCATTTTTGATGTTGTCAATTCCCTTTAGAATTTCAAAGACCTGTATCAAGTCATCTCTGAGTCTACGCTTTTTTAGGGAAAACATATTCATATGTTTTAGTCGATTTTCGTATGATTATTTTTTATATTTGGAATCAGTTTTGTGGCTCGCTGTTGTACTTTTTCCAATCTGTCAATATCTTTAATGAGATTTGGTGACTATACGGAAACAGTATATTCCAAATGTGGACGAACTAACGATTTATATAGCTTGTTAAGGAGTGATGGATTTTTTAAGTTAAAAGCTCGCGCAATCAGTCCTAGAATCTTATTTGCTTTCTCAGAGGCTGAAATACACTGCTTCCATGATTTGAGCTCGTTACTGATAATTATGCCGAGATCATTTTCACTATCCACTTTTGTTAACGAATTTCCAAATAACTTGTAATCGTACTTACTGTTATTTTTGCCTATGTGCATTACCTTGCATTTACTTGTGTTAAATTTCGTTAGCCACTTTTTAGACCATTGCTGTAATTTACCTAAATCTTCTTGAATATCTAATTGGTTTAAGTAATCATTTGTCATTCCTCACAGTTTTGTATCATCAGCAAATTTGGAAACAGTAGATTTTAGTCCATGGTCTATATCATTTATATATACTATGAATAGAAGTGGCCCAAGAACGGAACTCTGAGGAACTTCACTCGTAACACTTTTCCATCCAGAAGTTTTTCCATTTAAAACAACTCTCTGTTTTCGATCATTCAACCAATTGCTAGTCCAACTTGATAGGCTACCACTTATTCCGTGTGGGGGACGGTATCAAAAGCTTTTACAAAGTCTAGATATATTAAATCTATATCATTTCTTTTGTCATAATTCGAGATGACTGTGTTGTAGAATTCGAGTAATTTAGTCACGCAAGAACGTTTCCGTCTGAAACCATGCTGGCTATCATCTATCAAACAGTTACTTTCAAAATGATGTTCGATAGCATCTCTGATGATAGTTTCCATCCTTTTTCCTACGATTGAATTCAAATTTATAGGCCTGTAGTTATTTGGATTCTTTTTGTCACCTTTTTTGAATATGGGAGTAACGTTAGCTAGCTTTCTTTCTTTTGGGACATCTCCGGATATGATGGATTTCTTGAAAATAATTTCTAATGGAACAACAATCTCATTTTTCATTTCCTTTACGATTCTTGTATGCCAACCATCAGGCCCTGGTGTTTTATTAACTTTGAGTTTCCTATACACCTTTTATTATTTTTTTTTCTTTTGTTATATATACCGTAGTAAGCCTACCCTAGACTTTTCACAGGTTTCAGTTTGGAGTTCACTTTGAGGTGTTTCGTTTAATTGTTTAAGATATCACACATTCCTTCATTTGAATAATCAAGTTGACCGTCAGTAGATAATAGTGGACCAATGTGATCCCTAACACCCTTTTTATCTCTAATGTAGGCTAACTATAGAATTCTTTGGATTTATCAGCGATATTCATTTCGTATTGTCGTTTTCGTTTTTTATTGTTTTTTATCTCTCTGTATTAATACATAACTCTGATAGTCATCAGATGCACCCGAGCACTTGTATTTTTTATAAGCCTGTCTCTTTTTATCAATACTTTTTTCAGTTTTTTTGTCAAGCCATTTTGGGCGAGCCTGATTTGGGGGACGTCTGTCCTTAAAATGGATGTAAATATGAATCTTCTCAGTACGCGTTTTTTGAAACATTTACCACATCTGATCTACAGGTCTTTCGCTTAATTTTGCCTTCTAATCTGTAAGCTGAAACTTCTGACGTAGTCCTATGAACTGAGCTTTACTGAAATCGGGTATTTTAGAAACACAAGTGTCTATTCTAAAAATTTTAGTAGTTTGAATCTAAGTTGTAATCGCTATTTGCAACAGTTTCACCAGCTTCTACATCGGTTATCATGCTTTCGCGGCTAGTGATCAATAGATCGAGTAAGTTTCCATGTCTTGTGGGCTATTTTACATGCTGAACTAAGTTATTGTCAAGCGACTACCTATATGGCCATGATCATGGGTCATCCAATCAATGTCAGTAAAATTGAAATCATCCATTATCAATAAGTCCCGGTTGCAGAAACTAGACAGTTCTTGAAACAACAGTTTGTCGTCTGCTAATAATAACGTCTTTGGCCCATATGTTACACCTACATTAATTTTTTGTCCATTTCCTTAGGTTAATTCTACCCACAAACTAGCATATGCATCTTGTTTCCCGCAATATTAAATTAGCTTCAAAATCTTTACCATTTAACCATGTCTCGGTTATTCCTATCATATCGACATTTTAGCTTTTGACATACGCCTGTATTTCTTGGAATTTGTTCCTAATACTACGAGCATTAAAGTACATGGTTTTAAGAAACTCGTGATTATTTCTTTTTGGCACGTTTTGAGTTTCAATATCATGCCTTACATTATAATTTTGTTCTTTATTGACACTTTGATCTATATTGATATTTGGTCCTTCATTGACATTCAATGCCTCATTAACATTTCCCCCATCACGGACATCTGGTCGCTCATGGTCATCCGATCTCTTTTGTATAGTTTGCCCCCTTACGTCACCGCGTTTCTCACCGGCCTCCCGTCGTTCATTGACATTCTATCCGGCATCCCTTCCTAAAAATATATTTTCAGCTTTTGGGGCAGGACAATTTGCCAAAACCCCTTTAACAAATCTATCTTCGACAAAAAGTTTGATATACCTATGCGCTATATGCAATCCTCTGTCCTTGGCAAAGAGAAAGAATCCTTCTTTGTGATCTTATTTACCCTGCAGAAACCAATGCAAAATATTTGGCTGCCGTCTGGCTTAGGCACCAGCAAAATGGACGAACACCACTCACTCATACATGGTCGAATGAGGCCCATTTGCAACATGGCGTCAATCTCCTTCTGTATCAAGGGCACTTTATCAGGGTGCACTCTGTACGGACTCTGCTTTACCGTGCTAACGTCTCCACATCGATATCATAGGTTACTGAGGTGGCCAGCCCCGGATTGTCTTTAAACATCTTGGGGTGCTTATCCATTGCGGCGAGCAGCTCCCGTTTCCTCTCTACGTTTGGGTCCCCCCAGTTCCGACTCGAGCAAGGCTCGATCGGCGGTGTTACCAGACCAGACTTCCATGGAGAAAGTCAGCAGGAGGCCGTCCTCGGCCTCTACCTCGTCCTCGGCTTGCTTGGCCGGGCCTCTGAAGGCTCCTCAGAAACCCCCTCTTGGTAACTCTTTAGCCTGTCGATGTGACACAGCCACTGTTTGCGGCGCCTATCCGGTATAGCAATCACATAATTGGTTACCCCACCCTTTTAACCACACGGTATGGACTTTGGTACTTAGCCTGCAAAGCGTTCCCTTTGAATGGCAGAAGGACCAGCACTAAGTCGCCTCGTTGAAACTCCTTAGATTTCGCCTTCTTGTCAAACCAGTGTTTTGCACAAGACTGAGATTCGCTCAGGTACTATACAGCGATTTTCCAACACTTAATGAAGTTCTGTCTAATCTCTCCTATCCATTCTAACAAGCTAAATTCCCTAGACCCCGACTCCAATAGCCTCTGCTTAATATGGCGTAAAGGCCCCCGTACCTGGTGGACAAAACACAATTCAAAAAGGCTAAAACCTGTACTCTCAGAGGGCATATCCCTCAGTACAAATAACACATATGGCAAGTTGTCATCTCAAAATACTTGCGCAAAATAGACTTGAACGTCTGATGGTTCCTTTCCACTACCCCTTGGGACTGAGGGTGGTAGGGGCCGGGTATTTTATGCAAAAACACGGTAGACTGTGCAAAGTCCTTAAGACATTTCCCGTTAATTAAGAGACCCCGTCCGTCTGTACACGGCACGGAACCCTAAACTGACTAAAATTGTTCATTAGGTGACGGACTATTGCTGTCGCCTTGACGACTCTCATAGCTACAGGCTCCACATACCTGGCTGCCGTATCAGCCAGGGTCAACAGAAACTGGTTTCCTCTCTGCAACTTGTCGAGAGGTCCCACGACGTCCACCTGGAGTTCTGCGAAGGGCTCCAGTAGGTGAGGTATCTTCACCAAGGGTGCAGGTGAGATTTTCTGGTTGGGCAAACATGCCAATTGACAGATATAGCACCGTCTACAGTGCTGCGTAACGTCCTCTCTGGGGCCTGGCCAAAAGAAGACCCGGCTTAGCCTCTCGAGGGTCTTACGGACGCCCAGGTGACCCGCGAAATGTCCGTCGTGGGCCACTTCCAAGAAAGCCCTTCGGTAAGCAGTGGGGATGACCAGCTGCTCCACAGCTGCCCAAGGCGCGTCGTCCTTGGAAAAGGTAGGCGGCAACCACCGTCGACACAGCACCCCATCGCGGAGATAAAAGGTGGAGGTCGATCTACAAGAGTAGTAGGGCTTATGTTAGGATTAGAAATGGAGAGAGTGGATGGTTTGAGGTAAAGGTGGGACTTCGTCAGGGATGTGTTTTGTCGCCCTGGCTGTTCAATCTATACATGGTTAGGGTGGTGCGAGAGATGAATGCAAGGGTGGTGTGTCAGGGGTTGAAGATGGTTAAAGAAAATTGAGAAAAGTGGAAAATAAGCCAGTTGTTGTTTGCTGACGACACTGTGCTTGTAGGAGGATCAGAGGAGGGACTGAGGAAGTTAGTGGAAGAGTTTGAGAAGGTGTGTGAAAGAAGGAACTGAAGATAAATGTGGGTAAAAGTAAGGTGATGAGGTGTACCAGGGGAGAGAGTGACAGCAGGCTGGAAGTGAGCATTAAGGGAGAGAGACTGGAGGAAGTGGATAGTTTTAGATACTTGGGTGCAAATGTGGCAGCAAAGGGAGGAGTGGGGGTGGAGGTAGAATGTAGAATGAGAGAAGCGAGTAAATGCCTTGGTGGATTTAAAAGTGTAATGAGAAATAGACAACTGGGAATAGATGCTAATAGGAGGTTATATGAAGGAGTGATTGTGCCAACAGCACTGTATGGAGCAGAAACATGGAACATAAGAGAGGAAGAGAGAAGGAGTTTGAATGTGTTCGAGATGAGGTGTCTGGAAAGTATGACAGGGGTTACTAGGCTAGCTAGAGTGAGAAAAGAGGTGAGGAGGAGGACAGAGGTGGAAAGGGAGCTGGGAGATAGGGTTGATGAAAGAGTATTAGGATGGTTTGGACACATGGAAAGAATGAGTGAAGAAAGATTAGTAAAAGAGGTGTGGAAGGCAGAGGTGGAAGGAGTGAATATGAGGGGGCGTCCTAGGATGAGATGGATGGATGGTGTTAAAGGGGCATTACAAAAGAGAGGAGTGTATGTGGAGGAAGGACGGGAGAGGACAGAAGATAGGGGTGAATGGAGAAGGGTTGTGTACCGATGATGCTGTGATGCATGAGGGGGAGTGGGTGGGGGATGGGGGAGGTGAGAAAGTATGTATGAGAAATAATTTGACGCAGCCCGAAGATATTTCCTCTCGTCTTCTCCTTTTCTGTATGAGGGGTCGGAGAGAGGAGTCGCCGAATTAATGAAGCGGCCTTGCTCTGGATGTGTTGTGTCTTGCGACACTGCTTCTGACCCAGGGCAGTGGACAGGATACAGGGATGACCCGTCATCCAGGAGGTTCCAAGATAAGAGGGAGGGAGGAGGGTGGAGGGGAGGGGAGTATGTAGAGGATGGAATGGGTGGGAGTGGTTTCTATGCCTTTTTCTTTTTTACTACCCCCCATGTAAGGGGAAAAAAGCCTTTGGTATATGTATGGGAACGCACAGTCTACTCAAATCTTCGACTGATGATCGCTTTGACGAAAACACTTCCGTTTCGGTGTCACGATTTTTGCCATTTTGACAAAGAAAAATATTAAAATCACTAGTAAAGAAAAATCCCTAGAAAAAACACTAGGAGAAAAGAAAAATCCATAGTAAAAAGACTATTACACGCAAGTAAAAGATAGGAAAGTAAATCCTTAGGGAAAAAACTAGCAAAGTAAAAAGACACTAGGAGAAAGAAAAATCCCTAGTAAAGTCCCAGTACGCGCCAGTAAAATCTGAGAAAGAAAAATCATTAGAAAAAAAACTAGCAAAACACAAGTTTAAAATTTGGTTTACCAATAAAAGCACGGAAGTCAATCCTGGCAAGGTCGCCACTCTCACGCTCTCTGTCATAAATTTCATATAATAGTTACTGTCAGGTTTTAATGAGTAAGTACTTGTTGCATATCAAGAGATGATAATCCAGAAACAAATCATCTAATGAAAAACAATACTATGTTTATTTAACTACAATTTTAACAACTTGTGGGCTTTCAAACACACACAACAGAATTTCTTAATGAGAGACAAATAATATTCACAAGATACAATTAAGATTACAAAATAACAATTATTAAGAGCGGATTAAAAGACTCCCGCTGCAAAATGCTCAACTAATTAGTGTACGCCTAGTATAAGGTAAAAAGTCCTGTCACCAAGCGCAAGCAAATCAAAGTATAAAAAGGTAACACGGACACACTTAAAAAGCTGAAAGTTAAGATGAAAAGTCCGGTCATCAGGTGCAAAATATGAAGTACAAACAAAAAGGTGACGAGGACACATTTAAACACAGGGAATGTTACCTTAACTTACGGTAAGCGGCAGCTTCCTCTTCGGGGAAAAGAAGTGGGAAAAAAACAAGAACCTCGTCTGGTCTGCCCTTACATAGTCTGACATGACCACGAGGTTACCAAAAAACGGCTAGGGCATGGACTGACAGCTAATGACTTTGAATAAGACAAAAGATACCTAAACCTTACTTACTAATCTTTAACCTAATCAGAGCCCATTACAAAGCCTCTGGGTCTCACATCTTAACCTAAAATATCAAAGGCATATAAAATGAAAAATGCATATATACTGTGATACGGCAGTCACCTTGAATTGCCGGCGGAACCAAAAATCCCTTTAATTTCTAGACAAGTAAACCGTACGTTGACCTAGACACATAGACAGGAGGTACGTATAAAAACAAGTCTCCTTAGATCTGCACCGTAGTTTTAAATAATCACATACAAACAATTTAAAATAGAAAAGTCTATACACATTGATCATAATGGCATAGCCCTCGAGCCCAGCCGAGGGGAATAAAACAACGAACAATTATTTTAAGTCAGCGGGGAAACCCGAGCATTGGGAAGGTTGCTAGACGTCTGCCGGCTCGCCATAAATAACGTCAAAATGTCAACGAGCTTGGTCTTTCAGGTGTTGACAAAAGGCAGAACACAGGCTTGTCACTCAAAATAGATGTGGAGTGGGTGAACGGGATATATATATATATATATATATCTATATATCTATATATATATATATATATATATTTGTATATATATATTTGAGACATTGAGACAAGTTTAAAAAGGTGGAAAAAGAGAGTCACGGGTCTCGTTCCGAGTTTATTCCTGATCGGTCTCGCTTGTAGCTTCTTCTGAAGAAGCTACAAGCGAAACCGATCAGGAATAAACTCGGAATGAGACCCGTGACTCTCTTTTTCCACATTTTTCATGTATATATATATATATATATATATATATATATATATATATATATATATATGTATATTGGGAAACATGAAAACGAGACAAGGCATTGAAACAAACGAAGTTGTGGTTTGTTTTCTTTAGTTTCTCCGTCTAGACTGAACAATATCTCAAATCATTTTACGGGGAAAACATGAACTGAGTATGGACACTCCGTATTCATGCATAGTTTATATATATATATATATATATATATATATATATATATATATATATATATATATATATTTATACTTATGTATATATATATAGATATACATATATATATATATATACAAGCATGGAACATATATTAAAAATATATCGGTCGTATGACGACTTGTACTTGGCAATGGCGAACGCAGGTGTCCTTTCGTGCTCGGCCGAATTATCACAGTTAGGTCCGATACAAAAGGAGGTTCCGCGGGAGTTCTCTGGAGAGGTCGTGATCTAACATCTTTTAGCTAAAATGCGTGCATGAGTGCGTGTACACGTTGGGTATCAAAGCGATTAAACATTTCTTTCAATCATCTTGCAACAGATGCTCATGCAAGCTACTACTCACTTACCACAGTAAGGTTAATGCTCAAGAAAGATAAGAGATAAAACAAGAATTTTGGACATACAGTGTTTGAGCACTGGTGTTACTGGGAAACTCTAATGATTAAAATTAAATTGACTTAATTGTAAGAACATGTGGAAGTAGATTTTATTTCTGTTTACTTGGGCAAAATATAATCTTCTGAATATGTGGCTCGACTACGAAGATTGTAACGTTGGAGAGGAATAGGAGGAAGCAGTGGAGAGGATTGGTGATGGTCCTTTATTGTAGGGGTAGTATGAAGTGGTGAGGGAACAGTCTCTATGTCGAGGCCACGTTGGACTCTTTTGACATGATCTTTGGGCAATACGGTATCTGTAACATCGTGTAATCTGAGTGCTTTGACTTTGTTATTTGACTCATGTCCAATGATACGATAGGGTCCAGAAAAGTTAGGGGGTGATCTCGATGGAAGGAGCACTTCATAAGCTTCAGTTTGAAACCTGCTTTTGTTAGTCGTGAAAGGATAGCGTGAAGAATGTTTAAGTGTTCACTAACGCATTTTGAAGAGATGATCACGTCATCGAGGTATATTAACACTGAGTGACCTATAAGGCCTGCAAGGACTATGCATAAGTTGTGTGAACACTGAAGGAGCTGAAACGAGACCCATGGCTAGTCGTTTGAAGTGAATTGTAGGTGTACTAAAGGCTGTCAGAGGCCTAGACTCTGGAGCAAGAGGAATCTAGAAATATCCCGACATAAGGTCCAAGGTCATGAACACTACTTTGTTTTCACCGATGGAGTGCAAGAGGTCCTATAATACAGGGCTGGGGTGTCTATCTGGTACCGTGAGGTTATTTAACTTCCTGAAGTCTACTGCTGGGCGGAAGGAGCCATCGTGTTTAGGGACAACAGAGGGAAATTCTATTCATTGATTGATGGTTCAATGATGTCTTGTGCAATTATGTCTTTGATAAGATTATCTACAACAATATGTGGCATTCTGCATGCGGGTATGTAACGTACTTTAGAGTTCTCACAAAAATGAATATGATGCTTAATAAGATTAGTAACTCCAAGGAGTTCACCTGGAGTGGCAATAGTATATCTGAACATGTTGCAAAGTGTAAGCAAGTCTGCTAGTGCATCAGGGAAGTCTATTGCGTAGAAATATGATACATCAATGAGTTTCTGTGCTGTGGGCACGTCGGAAATTGTGGTACAAACTTGAGAATTAGGAAATTGGTCATCCATGACTTTGATGTGTGAGGGATATACTTCAAAATTGCAAATATTTGTTCCAACTGTGAGATAGAGGGGTACGTTAGTGCCACTGGCAATTAAAATACAAGTGTGACCTTTCTTTATCGTAGAGCTGATGGCTGAATTGAGGAAAATGCCATTGACACGGCAAGTTTCTGGCATACAGAGTACATCGGTGTCATTTGCTTGAAAAACTCGTAGGTGTATCTTTGTATACTCACTAGGGAACAGTATGTTTGGGCTGATAAGCACTGCTTGGTTGTGTTTGAATGTAGATAACACTTCTGAGACTGGGGTAGATTTGGTGTTGAATTCTTCTAAGAGGGGGAAGGAGGTTTCTTTACGCGGTGAAAAAACAACGGTACTTAATGGGCGTTTTGTCCTGAGTTTTGCTGATTTGGACATGTGGGAGGAGGTAGTACGTCTGTTACGTTTGGTATGCATGTCCACAGCTGTCAGTAAGGTAGAAGAGCTAGAGCCCTGTGGAGGAGTTGGAGTGGTTGAGCACTGGGAACTATTGTATGAAGGTGGTGGAACAGTTTGTACTAGCAGCTGGTGCATCCTCGTATGGTGAAGCGGAGTAAATTTGAATGAAGGAAGTACAAGCAATTGAGTTGTTGATGGCAATACAAGAAGGAGATGGTTTGAATGAATGATACCTTTTTGAGCATGGCAAATGACTTTCTTATGTTGCTTCATCAATGTTAAATCTATGAGGATATCAGCAGGAAAGTGAATGTCAGTGGTAACACGTGTTTGCAAGGTGCCCTGGTTTGTGGCAGTATGTGCAAATCAATTCATGGAGAGCGTTGGCGTGAGCGATATCGAGTGCGCGATGTATGTCTTGATCTCATGTTATGTGAGGGGGTTCCGTGTGACCTGGGCTATTGTGTGCGTGGGTGCAATAAGTACTGACTGGCTCTGGATCTAGGTGATAGCTTTGTCCGTCAGAGAATTTCCTCGAGAATTCGCCTAGTGTGATATCTGGTGTGAATACAATAATACCAGCATTCTGGAGTGTGCCTGGGTGTAACTGGGATAGCAGTCGAAAATATGCCATGAGTGAGACTACGTGTTCCAATGAAATCTTGTCGTCTGAGACCCAGTCTGAGTTTTTGAGGTTCTCTCGGAGTTCACAGTTAAATGTTAAAGCAATTTTGACAGCTTTCTCTTTGGTGTGGTGTGGACCATGATTATAAGTTCTGGCCAAAGAGTATAGGGGAAAAGTGATCCAAGTGGCTCAAATGATGCAAAGGACTTTTTAAAATGTTCTACGAAATTATGATGAGATTCAGTTTCTTCAAAAAGATCAGACTGAATGCCGTCACCAGCTAATGTGTCTGTCAGTTTAAAAAATTATTAGACTTACCCGCTTATGTCTTAACACTAATGTTTTCTCTTTTAAAGACTCTTATTTTAGACAAAGATATGGATGCAGTATGGGGTCCAACTTTTCCCCAGTTCTAGCCAATTTATATATGGAGTATTTCGAATGCAAACTATTAGCAGACATCAACCCAGCTGATATGTTTTGGTACAGATATGTCGATGATATTTTTACTGTTTGGGATGAAAAATGGGGCTCATTCAATGTGTTCTTGGAGAAATTAGATAAAATAACACACAGTATAAATTTCAAGGTGAAATGGGAAAAAGAAGGAAAAATACCTTTTCTGGACATATTGGTGACCAGGTGTCCGGACCAATTGTCATTTTCTGTATACAGGAAGCCCACTCACTCCGGCAACTATTTATATTTTTTCAGCCGCCACCCTGATAACAAACGTAGTGTAGCTTCGGGTTTATATCTAAGAGCTTTGAGGATATGCAGCCCACAACACCTTGACAAAGAATTAGAACTAGTGAGTTCACAAGTCTCAAAGTTAGGATATCCTTGGTGGTTTTTTGTCCAAAGAACTGAGCAAGGCAAAAAGCAATTTTCATAAGACACCTAACCCAGATAATAAGTATAAGTGGAGTGATAACAACATTATACTTCCATACAATGAGTCAGTAAACGCCTGTTCCAAAACATTACCTATCAATATGATATTTAATTACCCAAAGAGTATTTTTAGGAAGGTA
>NC_134781.1:30243469-30248469 GCF_046742065.1 Oratosquilla oratoria | reverse complement strand
TTCCATGACTGCTTGAGATCAGGGTGGTTTCAGCCACAGCTAGGCGTCTCATGGCTGAATCCTCTGACTACTCAAGGGAATTCATCCTCCTGAATAAAATCGCCTGGCTGCGTCCAGAACACATCTATAAATCAACACAAGCGTTAGGTATCGCAGTATAGCTACACCAAAGCAATTCAATTCTCCTCCAACGAAAAAACAATTGATGGGTTTCGTATTTTGTTTACAAATCCAGACCCCATACCACTTGGCAACCCACGGGACGCCCACCTGCAGCTGATCGCCGCCCACCCACAGGGGAGGGGGGCAGCCCGAGGCAGGCCCCGCCCCCTTTCATTAGAGCCCCGCCCACAGTGTCGGTCGGCTCCTGTGTCTCATCTTAGGCTGTTCTTCCATCCACTCCTCCTCCCCCGTTGGCCCCACGCAAGCGCGCATCCGCTGTAAACAAGGGCTTCGTTTCCGCTGCCGTCGTCGACAACGATGACGACGACGACGACAACGACGATGACCATGCTGGGGCAGCTGGTGGCCGCTGTCATCTTCGCTCGGTTTGGTTGTTTTTATCGGCCCCATATACTTGTGTATATGCATACGTACGTAAATACGTACATATTACATACATGTATGAATGAATGCATACATACGTATGTACATACATATGTATATATGTAAATGCATACATACGTATATACGTAAATACATACATACATACATACATACATACATACATACATACATATATACATACATACGTACATACATACATACATACATTCATACATTAACGTACATACATACATACATACATACATACATACATACATACATACATACATACATACATACATACATACATACATACATACATTCATACATATATATTTATGTACATACATACATACATACATACATACATACATACATATACGCATACATACATACATACATACATATATACATACGTATATATGTTTAAATACATACATACATACATACATACATACATACATATATACATACGTACATACATATATGTTTACATACATACCTACATACATACATACATACATACATACATACATACATACGTACATACATACATACATACATACATAAATACATGCATAATTACATACATACATACATACATACATACAAACATATGTATATACATACGTACATACGAGTACATATGTATACATACATACATATATACATACATACATACATACATACATACATGCATACATACATACATATATACATACATACATACATAAATACATACATGCATATATACATACATGAATACTAAGTACATCCATCCATATATACATAAATACTGTAAATACATACATACATACATACACAAATACATACATACATAAATACATACATATACACATACATACATGCATCTACTGTATATATACATATATGCATACGTACATACATATATGTTTACTTACATACATACGTGCATACATACATACATACATACATACATATATACATACATACATACATACATACATACATACATACATACATACATACATACATACACACATACATGCATATATACATACATACATACATTACAGAGGATTACAAAGGTGGAGCATTCCGACAGGAGACCTTTTGGTCCATACCTAGGTCGGATGCGAAAAAATTATGATAATCATAAATAAGTAAATAAATAAATAAATAATTATAATGATATAAATAATGATAAATATGATAAATAAATGCATAGGTATGTTTGACAATAAACAAACAGGTAAATAGTAAATAATAATAGATTGACAAATAAATAATAATAAATGAAAATGAAGCAAATAATGATAAACAGACAAATAATAACAAACAAATGAACAAATAATATAGAATAAATGGTAGGCATTACAGCACCTTGCTTAGGTGTTTATCTAAACGAATCTTAATGCTTCGAACTGAACTACATTACACTGCCTCTGCAGGAAGTTTATTCCATTCATTAACTACACGGTTGGCGAAGTTGTTTCTACCCATTTCCAAATTAAATCTATTTCCGGACACTTTGAGACCATTGTTTTTTGTTTGGTTCTCATTTAGTGTGAAAATTTTGTCAATTTTGATGTTGTCAATTCCCTTTAGAATCTTAAAGACCTCTAAGCCTACGCTTTTTTAGGGAAAACAGATTCATATATTTTAGTCGATTTTTGTATGATTTGTTTTTTATATTTGGAATCAGTTTTGTGGCTCGCCGTTATACTTTTTCCAATCTGTCAATGTCTTTAATGAGATTCGGCGACCATACGGAAATAGCATATTCCAAATGTGGACGAACTAACGATTTATATAGCTTGTTAATGAGAGATGGACTTTTGAAATTAAAAGATCGCGTAATCAGTCCTAGAATCTTATTTGCTTTCTCACAGGCTGAAATACACTGCTTAGACGATTTGAGATCGTTACTGATAATTACGACGAGATCCTTTTCACTATCATCTTTTGTTAACAAATTTCCAAATAACTTGTAATCGTACTTACTGTTATTTTTACCTATGTGCAAAACCTTGCATTTACTTATGTTAAATTTCATTAGCCATTTTTCAGAACATTGCTGCAATCTATCTAAATCTTCTTCAATATCTAATTGCTTTAAGTGATAATTTGCCATTCCGCACAGTTTTGTATCATCAGCAAATTTGGAGACAATAGATTTTAGTCCGTGGTCTATATCATCTATATAGGCCACACACAGAACACATACATGCATACATACATACATACATACATACATACATGCATACATACATACATACATACATACATACATACATACATACATACATACATACATACGTTCATACATACATACATACATACATACATGTATACATATATACATACATACATACACATACATACATACATACATACATACATACTTACATAAATGCATCATATATACATACATACATACATACATACATACATACATACATACATACATACATACATACATACATACATGCATACATACATACAAATATACATACATGTGTACATACATATATACATGCATACATACATACATACATACATACATACATACATACATACATACATACATACATACATACATACATACATACATACATACATATATATGTACATGCATAAATACTGTAAGTACATACATCCATCAATGTGTATTAGGGATGGAATGGGGCGACAATGGTTTTTATGCCTTTTTCTTTTTGGCTACCTCCCTTGTAAGGGGGAAAAAAACTTTGGTATATGTACATACGTCCATACATACATACATACATATACCAAAGGCTTTTCCCCCTACATGGGGGTAGCCAAAAAAAAAAGGCATAGAAACCACTCCCACCCATTCCATTTCCTATATATTCCACTCCCCTCCACCCTCCTCCCTCCCTCTTATCTTGGCAACTCATGGATGACGGGTCATCCCTGCATCTTGTCCACTGCCCTGGGTCAGAAGTAGTGTCGCAAGACACAGCACATCCACAGCAAGGCCGCTTCATAAATTCGGCGACCTCCCCTCTCCGTCCCCTCATGCAGAAAAGGAGATTACGGGGAGAAATCCCTTCGGGCTGCGTCAAACTTTTTTCTCATACATACTTCCTAACCCCCCATCCCCCACCCACTCCCCCTCATGCATCACAGCATCATCTATACACAACCCCTCTCCATTCACCCCTATCTTCTGTCCTCTCCCGTCCTTCCTCCACAGACATTCCTCTCTTTTGTAATGCCCCTTTCACCCCATCCATCCATCTCATTCTAGGGCGCCCCCTCATATTCACTCCTTCCACCTCTGCCTTCACACTTCTTTTACTAATCTTTCTTCACTCATTCTTTCCATGTGTCCAAATCATCCAAATACCCTTTCATCAACCCTATCTCCCAGTTCCCTTTCCACCCCTGTTCTCCTCCTCACCTCCTCATTTCTCACTCTATCTAGCCTAGTAACCCCTATCATACTTCTCAGACATTTCATCTCAAACACATTCAAACTCCTTCTCTCTTCCTCTCTCATGTTCCATGTTTCTGCCCCGTACAATGCTGTTGGCACAATCACTCCTTCATATAACCTCCTCTTAGAATCCATTCCCAAATGTCTATTTCTCATTACACTTTTCAATCCACCAAGGCATTTATTTACTCGCTTCTCTCAATCTACATTCTACCTCCACCCCCACTCCTCCATTTCCTGCCACATTTGCACCCAAGTATCTAAAACTAGCCACTTCCTCCAGTCTCTCACCCTTAATACTCACCTCTAGCCTGCTGTCACTCTCTCCCCTTGTACATCTCATCACCTTACGTTTACCCACATTTATCTTCAGCTTCCTTCTTTCACACACCTTCTCAAACTCTGTCACTAACTTCCTCAATCCCTCCTCCGATCCTGCTACAAGCGCAGTGTCGTCAGCAAACAACAACTGGCTCACCTCCCACTTTTCTACATTTTTTTTAATTATCTCCAACCTCTGACCCACTACCCTTGCATTCACCTCTCGCACCACCCCATCCATGTAAAGATTGAACAGCCAGGGCGACATAACACATCCCTGACGAAGTCCCACCTTTACCTCAAACCATTCACTCTCTCCATTTCTAATCCTAACACAAGCTCTACTACTCTCATAAAAACTCTTGACTGCTCTTAATAGCTTTCATCCTATCCCATATATCTGCAGTACCTCCCACAGTGCCTTCCTGTCTACCCTGTCATAAGCCTTTTCCTGATCCATAAAAGCCCAAAAAACATCCTTACCTTTTCCTATAGCTTTCTCACATATCTGTCTTACCACAAAAATCTGATCTACACAACCCCTACCTGTCCTAAACCCGCACTGTTCCTCACCAATTACTCCCTCTGTTCCTCTCCTAATCCTCTCAATCAAGACTCTCCCATAAGCCTTCCCAACTACACTTAACAAGCTGATCCCTCTGAAACTACTACACTCAAATTTGTCCCC
>NC_134781.1:30228469-30233469 GCF_046742065.1 Oratosquilla oratoria | reverse complement strand
GCCCCACGAACAAGTGAAACATGTCCAGCTAATTAATTAGCGCCTAGGACCAATAACCAGAGCAGCAGCAACTTAGGCCAGAGCTTCCAGACATAATTCCACCACCTTGGCTCCCGAACAAAATCCCACCCCCTTAGCTCCCAGACAAAAGCCCACCCTCTTGGTTCCCAGACATAATCCCACCCTCTTGGTTCCCAGACATAATCCCACCCTCTTGGCTCCCAGACAAAATCCCACCATCTTGGCTCCCAGACAAAATCCCACCCCCTTGCCTCCCGGACAAAATCTCATGCTGCCCCTCTCGGCCAATGAGGGGCCAGTATTCCGTCTGAGCTAGGCAGGCCGAGCCTTATAAGCCAGCCCATCCAACCAGCGGTCAGTATTCGTTTGAAGACCTTTCAACACAACAGAGCATCCACAAAGCAGTCCTCACCCTGAAGACGCCTCACGACGAGGCGAAAAACTATAGTTTCGGTGGAGTCAATAGTTGTTCAATACTATTACTATGCAAAAATATACCAGTTGGCATACACTGCGTATATTCTTTTGAGAGTCATGAATGACTACTTCCAGCCCCTCTCAGTTGCTAATATATATATATATATATAAATATATAAATATATAAATATATAAATATATGAATATATAAATATATGAATATATAAATATATAAATATATAAATATATAAATATATCAATGAATAACTAAAAATAAAAAAGTCCAATGAGATAAGGCATGCGTTTCTTTCGTCCTTCCGGCCAATCCGTGGCAAAAAGGGGACACGGAGAGCGGTGGGGGTAAGGAAAGATTGGCGATTAAAACTTTGACGGGGGACCTGGAAGGCTCCTCCTCCGGGGGACCTGGAAGGCTTCTCCTCCGGGGGACCTCGAAGGCTCCTCCTCCGGGGGACCTCGAAGGCTCCTCCTCCGGGGGACCTCGAAGGCTCCTCCGGGAGACCTCGAAGGCTCCTCCTCCGGGGGACCTGGAAGGCTCCTCCTCCGGGGGACCTGGAAGGCTCCTCCAGTCCGCTGAGACAAGGCATGTGTTTCTTTCGTCCTTCCGGCCAATCCGTGGCAAACAGGGGACACCGAGAGCGGTGGGGCTAAGCAAAGATTGGCGATTAACTTTGTATACAAAATTAAAACATCGATCATCGTTGAGCCCTGAACGATCATCGTTTTGCAATGGACGATCATTGTTGAGCCGTGGATGATCATCGTTGAGTCAAGAACGATCATCGTTAAGCCATGGTGCCAAAGTTCTCGAAGCTGCCGAAGTTCTCGAAGGTGTCGAGGTTCTCGAAGTTCTCGAAAGTGCCGAAATTGTCGAAGGTGCCGAAGTTCTCGAAGGTGCCGAAGTTCTCGAAGGTGCCAAAGTTCTCGAAGGCGCCGAAGTTGTCAAAGGCGCCGCCGGAGTTCTCGAAGGTGTCGAAGTTCTCGAAGGTGCCAAAGTTCTCGAAGGTACCGAAGCTCTCGAAGGTGCAGAAGTTCTCGAAAGTGCCGAAGTTCTCGAAAGTGCCGAAGTTCTCGAAGGTGCAGAAGTTCTTGAAAGTGCCGAAGTTCTCGAAGTTCTGGAAGGTCTCGAAGGTCTGGAAGGTCTCGAACTTCTGGAAGGTCTCGAAGTTCTTGGTGTTCGTAGACTGCTCGTTCCGGCGACCCCGTCTCACTGGCGAGTTGTCAACAGACGCCATGAAGAGAGTCTAAGAAGTATATATATATGTATATATATAATTATGTATATATAACGTATATCTATCAATGAATAACTAAAAATAAAAAAGTTCACTGAGATAAGGCATGTGTTTCTTTCGTCCTTCCGGCCTATCCGTGGCAAACAGGGACACCGAAAGCGGTGGGGGTAAGCAAAGATTGGCAATTAACTTTGACGGGGAACGTCACTCCGGAGACGTGCACGATGCCCCAAAACGCGGCAATCAAGAGAAGGCGGCAACGCCATTTCTGGAAGTGGGTGGCTGATTGCAAGAAGGTCTCAAAAGGAAGTCTTGAGAATAACCGGGGGTTGCAGAATACTTTACAATAACACGAAGATTTTTTCGGTCCACAAAAATATTAAAGAATTCCACAGGAAAGTCATTCGGTTCAACGCTTCCCTAAGGGAGTGCAAAGATTTTGAGTACAGCGACGAAAAGTTTGATACTCTGGAATTGTTTGTTGGAGAAATAACAGAAGAATACTCAAATGGTTTTTCGAAGCATTACTTTGTGGGGTACAAAAGTTTCACGAAACATGGTGGACAAAGCGACCATAGAATCTACCAGATGCATTATCTTGATTTATCTTATAAGACATACCAGAGGGCTAAACGTTACAACAAATATGCGGTCAAGAAGGGCAAAGACGCGCTGAAGAAAAAGAATGACCGGCGTCCCTTGAAAGAGGAAACGCCCGAAAACCTTTCTGGTGCACCAGGGAATGATAGTCAGCAGTTTTCGAGTAAATTGGAGGCAGAGAAGTTAAATGAGGACCGAGCACGAGAAATTCTTCAAAAGACGGAAGAGAGGGTCTCAAAAAGAGAAATGCGCGCAAAATTGAAGGAAGAAAAGACCAAAAAGATACGAGAAGCACGAGAATTGCGGGTGTTAAAGAGAGAGAAGGCCCAAAAGATACGAGAAGCACGAGAACTGTGGGAGTTCAAAAGAGAAGAAAAGGCCCAAAATATACAAGAAGCGCGAGAACTGCGGGCCGAAAAAAGGAAGAGACGTGAGGCGTTTAAGAAAGTGAAAGCTTTCCTGCGATTTGGAGAGACTCCTCAGGATTTTTCAGAGGAAGAGAAAAATGTTCTTGACAAGTTGAGAAAAGAACGATCCGAACGTCATTTGAAGGAGCCAGATTCCGACCAGCGAGAAACTGTGAGGGAGGAGTTGCTTGGGTTTCTTAGGGAAAACTCTGTTCAAACTTTTCCGCATCACATCGGCCAATTGGGGGATTTCAAATGTAAAGTCTGTTCAGCTTTGCTGTGCTGTGCTGTGTGAAACGAGAAAACAAAACAATCTGTTGCAACTTGGGTCAAACTCCTTTATTGTTGCCCTCAGATATTAAGGACGGGACAATAAGAGAGCTCTACGAAGGTAAAACCGTTCTCTCTGAAAGATTTTTGAAACACATCGCTGGTTTCAATTTAGTATTTTCTTTCACATCTTTTGCGACTTCGAGTAAGCTGGAGAACGCAGGGGAAAAGGCACTGTGTTACAAAATTCAGGGACGAGTGTACCACAGACTAGGCTCATTGAAGCCCGGGTTGCTAAAAAAGGGGTCTTTGACTGGGAAAGACGTGCATTTTGATCATGACAGTAATTCTGAGAAAAACCCGTTTTGGAGGAAGAATAATTCTTTCTTGGATCTTTATTTCTACCACGAGAAAGATCAACAGATTAAACTTCGCACTCTGGCGGTTCAACATTTTTCAAAGTCAGGAAATGGCAAGGGGAAAATGAACGAAACGGAGAAGAGACGAGCTAGGGAGGAAAAGGTTCTTTCAGAGAACGAGAAGATTATCACACACTTTTACGAATACATGGCAAAACATAACGCGTGTCTGTCTGGGATGTTGAAAGAGCTAGAGACGGCTAAACAGCTCATGGAAGCTCACGTCAAGAAATATGGCAAATTACCCCAGGTGTCTATTACGTTGAAAGCCGCTGAGAATCTAACAACCCGCGAACATAAAGGAGTCTACCACCTCTCCACTTCTTCTTCGCAGGTGGGAGCCATCGTTAATTTGGGCCCCTCAAGAGACCCATTGGAAATAGTGATAGGTTCCCCAAAGGAAGATTCAAAATTTAGTCTCAGACTTATGAGTCACACCAACTTCTTCTACGATGTTTTTCAGTATCCTCTCCTGTTTCCCAATGGAGACGTCGGTCATTCTTGCACTCTGAAAAAGCAACGCAAAGCAGACATCTGTTGTTCAAAACATGTTCCTGCAACATACAGTAGACTAAGCCCTTGCATGTACTACGCCTCTCTTTACATGGAAAGAGAAGGTGTTTTCAATTATGTGACTAAAGGGGCCCGTCTTTTCCAACAATTTGTTGTGGATAATTACGTGAAAGTTGAGTCTGACAGGTTGTCTTTCATCGAACACAATCAACAGGAGTTGCGGAAAGAACGCGCTGATATTCTTATAGGGGACGGGGATAACCGAAAGGCGGGTCAACGGGTGATTATCCCTGCTTCATTTGTTGGGGGCCCAAGATACATGAAAGCGCGGCAGCAAGACGCCTTGGCTTTTGTGTCGTCTTACGGGTCTCCAGACTTTTTTATCACCTTTACAATGAATCCTCATTGGGAAGAGTTGAAACAAGCCGTGGAGGCTGTCGGTTGTGACATCTCCCGGATGTATGACCGCCCTGACTTTGTTAGTCGGATTTTCAAGTTGAAAGTGGACAGCCTGATGGACGATCTGACGATTAAAAACGTGTTTGGGCGCGTTAAGGCACACCTACTGAGTGTTGAGTGGCAGAAAAGAGGTCTCCCTCATGTTCATATCCTTCTTTGGATGGAACGCCACGTTACTGCCTATCTCGTCTCTAGGGTGATATCAGCTAAGATACCTGACACAAATATAGAGCCGCGCCTATATGAGATTGTGACAACGAACATGATACATGGCCCCTGTAGAGGCTTCGACGAGTCCCAACTATGTTGTCAAGGAAAGTACGGTTCCAAATCATTGTGTGGAAAGGGTTTTCCGAAAGTGTGCAGGGGCGACATGTACTTTGGGAACAACGGGTACCCTCTGTATCGAAGGACAGCAGTAGGTGAAGGGGGCCACTCTTTCGAGAAAAAAGTAAAGGGAGAGAAAATCAAAGTTGACAATTCATGGGTTGTCCCCTACAGCCCGTACCTATGTTTAAAGTATAACACGCACATAAATGTTGAGTGCTCAAATTCTATAAAGTGCATAGCCTACGTTACAAAGTACGTCAACAAAGGATGTGACCGCATTCTGTTTTCGAAAACGAAAGAAGGGGAAGATG
>NC_134781.1:30217760-30222760 GCF_046742065.1 Oratosquilla oratoria | reverse complement strand
CTCGTTCCGGCGACCCCGTCTCACTGGCGAGTTGTCAACAGACGCCATGAAGAGAGTCTAAGAAGTATATATATATGTATATATATAATTATGTATATATATATATATGTATGTATATATATATATATGTATATATATATGTGTATATATATATGTATATATATATGTATATATATAAATATATATACGTATATATGTATATATACGTATATCAATCAATGAATAACTAAAAATAAAAAAGTTCACTGAGATAAGGCATGTGTTTCTTTCGTCCTTCCGGCCTATCCGTGGCAAACAGGGATACCGAAAGCGGTGGGGGTAAGCAAAGATTGGCAATTAACTTTGACGGGGAACGTCACTCCGGAGACGTGCACGATGCCCCAAAACGCGGCAATCAAGAGAAGGCGGCAACGCCATTTCTGGAAGTGGGTGGCTGATTGCAAGAAGGTCTCAAAAGGAAGTCTTGAGAATAACCGGGGGTTGCAGAATACTTTACGGGCTGAACACACTAAAGCATTTCCTGAACTTTACAATAACACGAAGATTTTTTCGGTCCACAAAACAATTAAAGAATTACACAGGAAAGTCATTCGGTTCAACGCTTCCCTAAGGGAGTGCAAAGATTTTGAGTACAGCGACGAAAAGTTTGATACTCTGGAATTGTTTGATGGAGAAATAACAGAAGAATAGTCAAATGGTTTTTCGAAGCATTACTTTGTGGGGTACAAAAGTTTCACGAAACATGGTGGACGAAGCGACCATAGAATCTACCAGATGCATTATCTTGATTTATTCTATAAGGCATACCAGAGGGCTAAACGTTACAACAAATATGCGGTCAAGAAGGTCAAAGACGCGCTGAAGAAAAAGAATGACCGGCGTCCCGTGAAAGAGGAAACGCCCGAAAACCTTTCTGGTGCACCAGGGAATGATAGTCAGCAGTTTTCGAGTAAATTGGAGGCAGAGAAGTTAAATGAGGACCGAGCACGAGAAATTCTTCAAAAGACGGAAGAGAGGGTCTCAAAAAGAGAAATGCGCGCAAAATTGAAGGAAGAAAAGACCAAAAAGATACGAGAAGCACGAGAATTGCGGGTGTTAAAGAGAGAGGAGAAAGCCCAAAAGATACGAGAAGCACGAGAACTGCGGGAGTTCAAAAGAGAAGAAAAGGTCCAAAAGATACAAGAAGCGCGAGAATTGCGGGCCGAAAAAAGGAAGAGACGTGAGGCGTTTAAGAAAGTGAAAGTTTTCCTGCGATTTGGAGAGACTCCTTAGGATTTTTCAGAGGAAGAGAAAAATGTTCTTGACAAGTTGAGAAAAGAACGATCCGAACGTCATTTGAAGGAGCCAGATTCCGACCAGCGAGAAACTGTGAGGGAGGAGTTGCTTGGGTTTCTTAGGGAAAACTCTGTTCAAACTTTTCCGCATCACATCGGCCAATTGGGGGATTTCAAATGTAAAGTCTGTTCAGCTTTGCTGTGCTGTGGAAACGAGAAAACAAAACAATCTGTTGCAACTTGGGTCAAACTCCTTTATTGTTGCCCTCAGATATTAAGGACGGGACAATAAGAGAGCTCTACGAAGGTAAAACCGTTCTCTCTGAAAGATTTTTGAAACACATCGCTGGTTTCAATTTAGTATTTTCTTTCACATCTTTTGCGACTTCGAGTAAGCTGGAGAACGCAGGGGAAAAGGCACTGTGTTACAAAATTCAGGGACGAGTGTACCACAGACTAGGCTCATTGAAGCCCGGGTTGCTAAAAAAGGGGTCTTTGACTGGGAAAGACGTGCATTTTGATCATGACAGTAATTCTGAGAAAAACCCGTTTTGGAGGAAGAATAATTCTTTCTTGGATCTTTATTTCTACCACGAGAAAGATCAGCAGATTAAACTTCGCACTCTGGCGGTTCAACATTTTTCAAAGTCAGGAAATGGCAAGGGGAAAATGAACGAAACGGAGAAGAGACGAGCTAGGGAGGAAAAGGTTCTTTCAGAGAACGAGAAGATTATCACACACTTTTACGAATACATGGCAAAAAACATAACGCGTGTCTGTCTGGGATGTTGAAAGAGCTAGAGACGGCTAAACAGCTCATGGAAGCTCACGTCAAGAAATATGGCAAATTACCCCAGGTGTCTATTACGTTTGAAAGCCGCTGAGAATCTAACAACCCGCGAACATAAAGGAGTCTACCACCTTCCCACTTCTTCTTCGCAGGTGGGAGCCATCGTTTAATTTGGGCCCCTCAAGAGACCCATTGGAAATAGTGATAGGTTCCCCAAAGGAAGATTCAAAATTTAGTCTCAGACTTATGAGTCACACCAACTTCTTCTACGATGTTTTTCAGTATCCTCTCCTGTTTCCCAATGGAGACGTCGGTCATTCTTGCACTCTGAAAAAGCAACGCAAAGCAGACATCTGTTGTTCAAAACATATTCCTGCAACATACAGTAGGCTAAGCCCTTGCATGTACTACGCCTCTCTTTACATGGAAAGAGAAGGTGTTTTTAATTATGTGACTAAAGGGGCCCGTCTTTTCCAACAATTTGTTGTGGATAATTACGTGAAAGTTGAGTCTGACAGGTTGTCTTTCATCGAACACAATCAACAGGAGTTGCGGAAAGAGCGCGCTGATATTCTTATAGGGGACGGGGATAACCGAAAGGCGGGTCAACGGGTGATTATCCCTGCTTCATTTGTTGGGGGCCCAAGATACATGAAAGCGCGGCAGCAAGACGCCTTGGCTTTTGTGTCGTCTTACGGGTCTCCAGACTTTTTTATCACCTTTACAATGAATCCTCATTGGGAAGAGTTGAAACAAGCCGTGGAGGCTGTCGGTTGTGACATCTCCCGGATGTATGACCGCCCTGACTTTGTTAGTCGGATTTTCAAGTTGAAAGTGGACAGCCTGATGGACGATCTGACGATTAAAAACGTGTTTGGGCGCGTTAAGGCACACCTACTGAGTGTTGAGTGGCAGAAAAGAGGTCTCCCTCATGTTCATATCCTTCTTTGGATGGAACGCCACGTTACTGCCGATTTCGTCTCTAGGGTGATATCAGCTGAGATACCTGACAAAAATAAAGAGCCGCGCTTATATGAGATTGTGACAACGAACATGATACACGGCCCCTGTAGAGGCTTTGACGAGTCCCAACTATGTTGTCAAGGAAAGTACGGTTCCACATCATTGTGTGGAAAGGGTTTTCCGAAAGTGTGCAGGGGGGCGACATGTACTTTGGGAACAATGGGTACCCTCTGTATCGAACGGACAGCAGTAGGTGAAGGGGGCCACTCTTTCGAGAAAAAAGTAAAGGGAGAGAAAATCAAAGTTGACAATTCATGGGTTGTCCCCTACAGCCCGTACCTATGTTTAAAGTATAACACGCACATAAATGTTGAGTGCTCAAATTCTATAAAGTGCATAGCCTACGTTACAAAGTACGTCAACAAAGGATGTGACCGCATTCTGTTTTCGAAAACGAAAGAAGGGGAAGATGTTAATAAAGTGAGAAAATTCCAGGAGGCACGATTTGTCAATGCGAATGAGGCGTCGTGGAAGATTTTCAAATTTGCGATTCACAGAAGTCACCCCGCTGTGGCAACTCTTGACTTGCATCTAGAAGGAGAGAATGTGGTATTTTTCAAGGAGAACGCGTCTAAGGAGGAGATCGATAGAAAAACCTCTAAAGACACTCATTTGACAGCTTTCTTCAAACTGTGTGCGCGAAACGAATTTTCAGCAGGCCTATATTATAATCAGCTTCCCAACCACTTTGTTTTTAATAACACTAGCAGTGTCTGGGAAGAAAGGAAGACGACAGCATCTTCTCTAGGAAGGATACGTGCTGTCACAAATAAAACTGTCGATCTCTTCTATTTGAGACTACTTTTAACACACGTAAAGGGGCCTACGTCTTACGGGGATCTTCGGACATTTGAAGGGGTGATCTACCCCACTTACAGAGCCGTTAAAGCGATGGGACTCCTAAACGACAAAGAAACTTGGAAGAAAACTATATTGGAAATCATCAACCACACTAATGACCGCAATCAGTTGCGAGCTACTTACGCGAACATTCTGGTGTTTTCGGAATTAGAGGACCAGTCAGGTATCTGGGAAGAGACCAAAGATTTGTTCGCCAGTGACTTCCTGCAGCGCCAAAAAGCGACGGAATACAACGATGAAATTTACCTTGACGCTCTAGACGATATCCAGGAACATGTGTGGAACTGCGGAGGGGGCTCTATCACCCAATATGGGCTACCACTTTCAAGATGTGGCGAGAAAACATCAAACATCATACGCCGAGAAAAGGCCTATAACAAAGAGAAGTTGACAGAAGAGGTGAAGGAGAAGTCTCTTCTTCTGAACAGCAAACAGAGACTCTGTTACGATACTGTGCTATTTCGCATCGAGAACGCCCAAAAGTACAGGCACAATGGGATATTCCTGGATGCTCCAGGTGGGACGGGAAAGTCTTTCGTGCTCAACATTTTACTGGATACTGTTCGTTCTCAGGGAAAAATTGCCTTGGCTGTCGCTTCATCGGGTATCGCCTCTACTGTTTTGCATGGAGGAAGAACTGCACATAACATGTTCAAGATCCCGTTAATGGATTACAACGAAGTGTGCGCCTGTAGCATCAAGAAAAACTCAGAGTTGGCGAAGCTCCTATCAATGACGTCTCTAATAGTCTGAGATGAAGTTGTGATGGCAAACAAGAACACGTTAGCTACTCTTGATGTTTCCCTTCGGGACATTTTGGGCGTTCCAGGAAGGTTTATGGGGGGGATAGTATTTGTCTGTGCGGGAGATTTTCGTCAAATCCTCCCAGTTATAAGAGGGGGAGGAATGAATGATGAGCTCGAATACTGTATAAAGTCCGGTTATTTCTGGGACGACCTTTTAAAGTTGGAACTAACACGTAACGTGAGACTCAAGGCAGATGACGCAAAGAACAAGATATTTGCGAAAAATCTATTGGCTCTGGGGAGAGG
>NC_134781.1:30207760-30212760 GCF_046742065.1 Oratosquilla oratoria | reverse complement strand
AATATCATTAGCAGACGACAAACTGTGTGTGTGTGTGTATATGTGTCGGAGTCCGACAACTTTCGTGATATTTTCACGAAAGCGCTCGGACCCCGTGTGTTTTGTAAAAAAAAAAAATTCCCATATATATATATATATAATATATATATATACATATATACATATTTATATACATATATATATTGTATATATATATATATATATATATATTATATTATATACTGTATATATACATATATCTATATCTATATATATATATATATGTACAGCTACACAGAAAACTATCGTTAGTAGGGGTGTCGAAACATTCGCTAATGAACATAACCTTATGATACCAAAGGGTTGGTATTTCTGGGGTTCGAATTGTTCGAATTCCTTCTGAATGAATATGAATCGAATAATAGTTCCGGAGTTCATATGGATTCACTATGACATGATAATCTTATTTCCGATGGAGACTTCAACTTGTCTCAAATAGTTTCGTTGTTTTGTGTCAAAATGATTAGCGTGATTTACTAACGATAGTTTTCTGTGCAGCTGTACATACATATATATATATATATATATATATGTACATATATATATACAGTATATATATATATATATATATATGTAAATATGAATGTATGTATGTACAGCTACACAGAAAACTATCGTTAGTAGGGGTGTCGAAACATTCGCTAATGAACATAACCTTATGATACCGAAGGGTTGGTATTTCTGGGGTTCGAATTGTTCGAATTCCTTCTAAATGAATATGAATCGAATAATAGTTCCGGAGTTCATATGGATTCACTATGACATGATAATCTTATTTCCGATGGAGACTTCAACTTGTCTCAAATAGTTTCGTTGTTTTGTGTCAAAATGATTAGCGTGATTTACTAACGATAGTTTTCTGTGCAGCTGTACATACATATATATACTGTATATATATATATATATATATATATATATATTTATATGTACATACAAATGTCTGTCTCTCTCTCTCTCTCTCTATATATATATATATATATGTGTGTGTGTGTGTGTGTGTGTGTGTGTGTGTGTGTGTGTGTGTGTGTGTGTGTGTGTGTGTGTGTGTGTGTGTGTGTGTGTGTGTGTGTGTGTGTGTGTGTGAGTGTGTGTGTGTGTGTGTGTGTGTGTGTGTGTGTGTGTGTGTGTGTGTGTGTGTGTGTGTGTGTGTGTGTGTGTGTGTGTGTGTGTGTGTGTGAATGTCTGTCATACCCAATGCACTTTAGGCAGAAAATTATCGTACCATCAACAAACAGGGGCGATAAAGGAACATCTAAAGAAATACCACAACATTGTAATCACTAGGGAATTAATATCAAAGCATACCAAAATCATAGGCCACCATAACAACTCTAGGAAGCTCCAACTTTTAGAGGCCATGTACATAAGAGAAAAAGACCCCTCCATCAATTTGGAAGGTGACCTGACATCTAATATACCCCTGTACAGTCATAAAATGCACTCCCTCGCTTCTTCCTCCCCCTCAGCACAACCCACCCCCATTCCCCCATCGCCTCCTCCTCTTCTTCCTCCTCCCCTTCTCCTCCTCCCCTTCTCTTCCCCCCCCTTCTCCTCCTCCCCTTCTCCTCCTCCCCCTCCACACAACCCCTCTCCTCATGAGACCACCGAACAGTTTAAAAGGCCAGAGATCACAGGTAATCCGTTAATGACCTCACACCTTCCTAAGCGAAGGTCATCCAAGGTCAAGATGTAGCCACCAGCCATTTAGAAATTAAGGAAACATTTCACTTATAAGGCATGTAGTAGTTATTTTATTTTCTGTCAAATTTAAAATGTAATTTTACTATGTTAAACTTAATTGTAATTCTAAACTTTCATTTGTAGATACAATCTTATATATGTCCAACCATTAATGTAATTTCAATTCAAATTTGTAGTATCATAAATATTTATTGTATCTTTAAAACAGAAATACCAGAAGATGTCTTGATAAAGACGAAAAGTCGTGTAATAAAATGGAGAACTATGAATAATTAGTTTATGCCCACCCCATCCAAGGGAAGAGTATAATTAGAAAAATCGAAAACACACGAAAGAAAATCAACAACTTCCAGAACGCTGTCGTATTTAATCAAACCTGTATTAAAGAAAACCTACTTCCAAAATACAAACATATGTATATGTGCATATATATATATATATATATATTATATTATAATATATATATATATACATATATATATATTTATGCATGCATTGTTAAAATCGACAGCGTTAGTGAGGTTGTTGATCTTCTTGTGAGTATTCTCCAGTTTTCTAACCAATATTCTTCCATTTCGAGGGTGGGCATATACCAAGTTGCCAAAATGATTCATTTATTTCAACGTTTCGTCTAACAAAGAGACATCTTCAGGAAATTCTGTAACAAAGATAATAATGACGTACAGAAATATAGAAAACAACATGTAAATCTAACCAATTATACAAATATAGAAGCAAATATCAATAAATGCGCAAATTCACATAAAATAAACACTATACATGGGCTGATGGGGACCGTTACTTACAATAGTTAAAGGTCTGATGAAATGACGAAGAAAACCCTTCGCTTGGTGACATATATATGCACCTAGCCGGCTTGGGTGGTGGTGGAGGGCGGGAGAGGGGGCGGGGGTGGTATCTCATTAATACGAGAAGACGGGGGTTGGGGGAGGGGGGGGGGGGGTGCGGGGTCGGTTGGGGGGAGTATGGAAGGAGTGGGTAGGAGGAGGTGGAGGGGGGGGTTTCGGAGAGAGGTCATGCTAAGTAGTAGCTTGGTGCTGCTATACAAAGCGATGACAGAAAGTCATGTTGCATTGGATATTAATGATAGGACTACATTCTCTGATAAACATAGCTTCTAGAAGCTTAAGTTTACGTACATCCCTATTACTTGCTATAATCCTAGTGTTTGAAACTAGGTATTCTCGGGTGGCTGTTAGGTTATGGTATTTCTTTAAGTGATGTTTTATAGCCCCATTTTGTAAATGCATAGTAATTCTCCTACTGAGACTACATCTAGTAAAACCAATATATGCTGGTATGACGGGCACACAGTTCCCGGTGCTACAGGTGAATTCATAAAACACAATTAGTTTTAGACATAGTCTCAGTATTACTATTTAAGTTATTAGTAATAACCCAATGAACTAGCTTTAGGGTTGGAGTAGTATACAAACCAACCGGATTCCTTATCTTTAGATACCGGATGACAGTTCTTAGTGATGATGTCTTTAATTATTTTTTCATCTTTCTTGTAACCCTTGTTGAAGATGTTATGGTAGTATATATCAATGAATTGGGGCTTAGGGGATGTTTTGTGGGGAAAGGTGGTCACACAACATGGTCGGAGATTTTTCTCCTGGTTATTTCTATGGTAATGTTAAGACCCATAAGGAAGGAAAACCCCTCAGACCCATTATTTCCCAAATCACTACCCCCTCTTACATCGTAGCTAAAACTCTTCATGATATAATTTATCCTTATATCCCTAATAATTATTCTTTAAAGTCTAGGGATGAATTCATAGACATCTTAAAAGATAATAAGCCTAACGGCATTATAGCATCGTTGGATGCTGCTAGTTTATTTTCAAAGGTCCCGGTGCATAGGACTATTAACCTACTTTTGGAATATGTATTTGCACAAGCAGATTTCCCACCTCCACCCCTCCCGAAGCACATTATTTAAGAGATGCTGAAAATATGCACTAGCGAGGCCCCCTTTAAATGTCCAGAGGGAAAGTTGTACGTCCAGCACGACGGGGATAGCGATGGGTTCCCCCCCTGGGAGTACTCTTTGCCCAAGCATTCATGTCGGCAGTAGAGGAAGCAGTCTTTAAAGATGACGTCACCAAACCTTCATTATACTTCAGGTACATAGACGATATCTTTGTGTGCGCACAGTCAGAAGCCCTTCTCCAGGGATTGAGACTGCGCCTCCAGGAGGAATCTGGTCTTAAGCTTCACGACTGAAATGAATAAGGATGGCAAACTCCCTTTCCTCGATATTTTAGTGGACTCTTCTTCCGGGGAATTTACAACGAAGGTGTATAGGAAACCTACGAACTCTGAGAAGTGTTTGAACTACAAAAGTGAGTGCCCGACTAGCTATAAAACCAGTGTGATTAGAGCGTAATGTCGGAGGGCTATCAAAGTGTGTTCTTCCCTGGCAGGCTCTGCATACAGAATTGCAGCACATCCGCCAGATTCTGGTGAATAATGGTTTCCCCTAACAGGGATTTTGATGTAATTTGTATTAAAATGTTGTGTGACCACCTTTCCCCACAAACATCCCCTAAGCCCCAATTCATTGATATATACTACCATAACATCTTCAACAAGGGTTACAAGAAAGATGAAAAAATAATTAAAGACATCATCACTAAGAACTGTCATCCGTAATCTAAAGATAAGGAAAATCCGGGTGGTTGTATACTACTCCAACCCTAAAGCTAGTTCATTGGTTATTACTAATAACTTAAATAGTAATACTGAGACTATGTCTAAAACTAATTGTGTTTATGAATTCACCTGTAGCACCGGGAACTGTGTAGCCCGTCATACAGCATATATTGGTTTTACTAGATGTAGTCTCAGTAGGAGAATTACTATGCATTTACAAAATGGGGCTATAAAACATCACTTAAAGAAAATACCATAACCTAACAGCCACCCGAGAATACCTAGTTTCAAACACTAGGATTATAGCAAGTAATAGGGATGTACGTAAACTTAAGCTTCTAAAAGCTATGTTTATCAGAGAATGTAGTCCTATCATTAATATCCAATGCAACATGACTTCTGTCATCGCTTTGTATAGCAGCACCAAGCTACTACCTAGCATGACCTCTCCGAAACCCCCCCCCTCCACCTCCTCCTACCCACTCCTTCCATCCTCCCCCCAACCGACCCCCCCAACCCCCAAACCCCCCCACCCACCCCCCCCCCAAACCCTCGTCTTCTCGTATTTAATGAGATACC
>NC_134781.1:30200260-30202760 GCF_046742065.1 Oratosquilla oratoria | reverse complement strand
TGTAAACAATCAGAGTTGAGCAATGTTCCACATAACATAAACAAATATAATATTGCCCCACTTCACGTAATCACAATGTTGCTACATTTCGTATAACCTTCATTCTACCACCGCGTCAGTTATATATCGTTACCGGCAACTGCACATGGTTGTATATGAAAAGGACCAAATGGACCAAATTAGACCCTTTTATCTTCTCCAGAGATGAAAGACTAATGAAAATCGTGCTCTTTCATGGCGCGTTGACGGGTCAGCCCTGCATCCCGTCCAATGCCCTCGGTCAGAAGCAATGCAGCAAGACACATTACATCCACAGCAAGGCCGTTTCACTTAATCGGCGACCTCCCCCCTTCTCCGTCCCCTCATGCAGAAAAAGAGAAAGAGAAAACGAGGAGAAATCACTTTGGGCTGAGTCAAAATATCATTCACACATAAGGACCCCCTACCCCACATCCCTCACCCCTCCCTTTGCATAAGAGTATTCTATACACAGTCACTCTCCACTCATTCCTATCTCCTGCCTTCTCCCTCCCTTGCTTAACAGACATTCCCCTCTTGTCCAATGGCCCTTTCACCCCATCCTTCCATCTCATCCTCGGTCGTCCCCTCAAGTTCACTCCATCTACCTTTGCCTTCCACATCTCTTTTACTAATCTTTCTTCACTCATTCTTCCATGTGTCCAAACCATCCCAATACTCTTTCATCAGCCCTGTATGTCTCTCTTAAAGACAAAATGGTCTTATGTTGTGTGTTTGTTTCGTCTTTCTTCAACAGTTCCTGTCCATTAATTCTCCAATTTTACAAAATATACTCGTTAAGTCATACAAGGGCGCAAGCAAACACACACACATAAATACGCACATACACACACAAAAACACCTTTACACACACACACACACACACACACACACACACACACACACACACACACACACACACACACACACACACACACACACACAAAAACATACACACATACACACACACTAACACACAAACACACAAATACACATACACAAACACACACACAAAAAACACACACAAACACACACACACACACACACACACACACACACACACACACACACACACACACACACACACACATACACACACGCAAACACACACACAAACACACACACACACACACACACACACACACACATACAAACACACACACACACACATACGCACACACATACACACACACACACACACACACACACACACAAACACACACACACACACACACACACACACACACACACACACACACACACACACACACACACACACACACACACACACACACACACACACACACACACACACACACAGAGAAGGTTAGACCTAATCTCATCCTTGCCTTCATTCGAAAACAATGATCTGGGCTTTAATCTTTAAAATATACCCAAAGTTGGTCACGGTGGGAATTGAGACATTTTCATTTGTCCCCTTACTCCCTCTCAGCGGTCGGCGCTTTCTCTTCACCTGAAAAGAATCGCCAGACGTTAGCCAGAATGAAATATTCAAAATACGTCTCGGATGGGTTTCAGAACACAGACACAAATGGCTTATCACCTGGAGCCATGTTTGTTATCAGTGATAGGGGTAGCGTCCAGTGTCCACCTTTAGCTGAACAGAATCAACTGGCGTCAAATTGAACATAAGAACAATGAGTCACAGTGAACTGAGAAAGGAAGATTTGTAGAGGGATTGTGAGCTATAAGGTCGATTTTGGCCTGAAGTAATCACAGGTCATCGACCTTAATGCCCTTCCCGTCTCTGTCCAACAAGGACATATCTCGTTCATGGCCATGAGTGGGAAGTAAATTTAGGCAAACGATACCTCGCTTTTGCTACAGAGGCGCTCTGACACACGAGGATGGAGTAGTGTAGCGTTGGGAACCGTACTGGGAACACAGCTACGAGGGACCTTCTGGCGTGTGTTTGTGTGTGTGCGTGTGTGTGTGTGTGTGTGTGTGTTTATGATATCTCGCTCGAAGTGCTGAAGATCACGTACGAAATAATGAAATCTTAATGAGTTTCTAACCGATCGTAGACTGACACACACACACACATATACATAGATACATATATATATATATATATATATATATGTATATATATATATATGTATATATATATATATATATATGTATATATATATGTATATAATATATATATGTATATGTATATATATATATATATATATATATGTATATATACGGTATATGTATATATATGTATATATGTATACATATAAATGTATATATATATATATATATATATATATATATATATATATATATAAACTTTTTTTTTAGCCGAAGATGATCTTCAGGACTAGATTGTAAAATTCATAAATAATGTTGTTCGTTTTTAAATGAAATGAACTTTGTACGGGGTGCTTTCTATCACTGAATGAAAAGTTCTGACGTAGGAATGAATGAAATGTACGATAATACCAAAGTGGTGTCTTCGGTTTGGGCTCCGCCT
>NC_134781.1:30192760-30197760 GCF_046742065.1 Oratosquilla oratoria | reverse complement strand
AATTTGAGAATTTATATCTAATTACTACTTTCATTTTCCTCCCAGTCAGGAAGTCTTTCATCCATTCCAAAAATTTTTCTCTGATGCCACCTATTGATTCTATCTTCCTTATTAGTTTATTGTGTGGTACTCTATGAAATGCCTTTTGTAGGTACAGAAAGGCACAGTCTGCCCAACCATCTCTCTCTTGTATTATGTCTATTAATCTTGAGTAGAAGAAGATCAAACTTGTTGTACATGATCTTCCTTGTCTGAATCCAAATTGATTTGGATTCAGTATAGTTTTTTCTTCCAAAGTTTTAAACTATCTATTTCTTATTACCTTTTTGCAAATTTTTGCTACTGTGCTTGTCAGGGAGACCGGTCTCTAATTTGATGGGTCTTCCTTGTTTCCTCCCTTATAAATCGGTACAATGTTTGCATTCGTCCTGTCCTGTGGTACTTTTCCATCTCTAAGTGAAAATTTAATCACACTGTATATTTTATCTGTTAATTCTTCCATGCATTCTTTCAGTATCCAATTTGCAATTCCGTCTGGACCAAGTGATTTTCTGACGTCAAGGTTTTTGGAATTGGTCGCTGATTTCCTTCTGTGTTACAATTATTTCTTTCATTAGGGGGATATCTCTCTATTTCCTCACAATGTGTATGTGTGTGTGTGTATTTACCTAGTTGTATTTACCTAGTTGTATTTTACGGGAAGGGGAGCTATGCTCGTGGGATCCCGTCTTCATATCTCATTTTATCTAAACTATTTTTAAATTCATGTATTGTTTTTGCACACACCACTTTCTCATCTAACTTGTTCCAACTGTCTATTACTCTGTGAGGAAAGCTGTTCTTTTTCAAATCTCTTCTATAGCTGTCTTTTTTTATTTTCTTTCCGTGTCCTCTTGTATTTCTGTCATCCCATTTTATCAGATTCTCTCTATCAGTAATTTCCATGCCTTTCATGATTCTGTAAATAGCTATCAAATCTCCTCTCTCTCTTCTTTGCTCTTGTGTCTGTAGTTCAAGTTTTTCTAGTCTCTCTTCATATGATAGTTTTGAGAGTGTTGGTGCCAATTTTGTAATTGCTCTTTGTATTCTTTCAAGTTTTTTTTATACATTTTTTTGTACTTGGTGACCATATCGTTGCTGCATATTCCAATTTTGGTCTTATCAGGGTGATTAGGATTTTCTTCACCATTTCTTCATCCAGGTATGTGAATGCAACTTTGATTGTTCTGATTAAATTATAGGTTTCTCCAAAAATCTTATTTATATGTTTCTTAGGTGACATATTATTCATAACAATGACTCCCAGGTCCTTCTCATTTTCTACTTTTTTTATTCCTTCTTCTCCCAAATTATATGATCCTGTTATTCTGTTTTTGCTTTTTCCAAATTCCATTATACTGCACTTTTTTGTATTGAACTCCATCTCCCACTTCCAACTCCATTCCTGTACTTTATATAGATCTCTCTGTAGTGATTCACAATCTTCTTCTGTTTTCACTCTTTTTAGTAGTTTTGCATAATCTGCAAAGAAGCTCATATAGCTTTCAATTCCTTCATCCATATCATTAATATATATAGCAAACATTATTGGGGCCAGTACTGTTCCTTGCGGAACACCGCTTATTACTTTATCCCATTTTGAGTGCTGGTCTCTTATCACTACTCTCATTTTTCTTTCTTGTAAAAAGTCTTCCATCCAATTTAGCAGTTTGCCCTGTATTCCTCCTTCAGTTTCTAATTTCTTAAGCAACTTCTTATGTGGTACTTTGTCAAAAGCTTTCTTTAGGTCTAGAAATGCACAGTCCGCCCATCCATCTCTTTCTTGTATTATATCTATTAGCCTTGAATAGAAACATATTAAATTGGTGACGCATGATCGTCCTTGTCTGAATCCAAATTGCCTTGGATTTAACACTTTGTTTTTTTTCTAAATATTTTACCCATCTACTTTTGATCATTCTTTCACAAATTTTTGCTATTGTACTTGTTAGAGAGACTGGTCTATAGTTGGTAGGGTCTTCTTTATTTCCCCCTTTATATATAGGTACTATATTTGCTTTTTTCCAATCTTCTGGAACTTTTCCTTCTTTCAAGGAACTGTTTAGTATGCTATGTATTTTGTCTGCCAGTTCATTCCTGCATTCTTTCAGAATCCAGTTTGCTATTTCATCTGGTCCATGCGATTTTCTGACATCAAGATTACTCAAGTGTGTCAATATTTCATTCTTTGTTACTTCTATTTCTTCCATAGGGGGGACTTTCTCTTTCCACTCAATCTCTTCAGGTTGTATATTTTCCCTTGTAAACACTGATTTAAAATGTTTGTTCATAATTTCCGCCATTTCCATTTCCTCAGTGTATTCAACTCCCCCTTGTCTTAATTTCTCCAAGTCTTGTTTGTTTTTCAGTTTATTGTTTACAAATCTGTAGAATAGTTTTAGTTGATCTTTACACTTTTCTATGACATCTTTTTCATATTTTCTCTTTTCCTCTCTGCACGTCTGTACATATTCATTTCTATAACAGGTATATATTTTCCATTTCTCAGGTCTTCTGTCTTTTTTCCATCTGGTCCAGGCTTTGTCTCTTTTGTCTTTTAACTCCCTACAACTTTTGTTGTACCAGCATTTTACATATTCTTTTTCTTGTTTTTGTCTTGGGACATACTTTTCCGCTCCTTTTTTGTAAATTTTTGTCAAAATATTCCATTTCTCTTCCACTGTTGTTTCTTCTTTGTATATTTCTTCCCAGTTTACTAGTTGAAAGAATTCTCTTATTTTATCAAAGTTTGTTTTTTCATACATCATTCTTCCTTTTCTATATTTTTCATTTCTTTTCATATATTTTTCTTCATTAAGTTCCAGTTCAATCAATATGTGGTCACTTTTACTTATTGTTTTATATTCAATCTTGTCCACTATTCTAGGTTCAGATGTAATTATTAAGTCTAGTCTCGATGGTTCTTCTTCATTTCTATACCTAGTGTTCTCCTGTATCTATTGTGTCATTGTATTGTCAGTAATCATCTCAAGTAGAGCGTTTCCCCATGAGCCGTCTCCACCCTTTACTGTCATTTCTTCCCAGCAGATTTCTTTGCAATTAAAGTCGCCCATCATAACTATTCTTCCTCCATCTTCCATTATTTTATTTAATGTTATCTTTGTGTCCTCTAACATACTTTTATGTTCACTCTCCTCCCATGAGGCTGTTTTCGGGGGCACATAATTTATCACAAACTTTCTGCTCTTCTTATCTCTGTCTTCCACTTCTATCATAATCATCTCTACTGTATTCTTTCCATATATGACACCCCTCACGTTTATATCCTTTTTAGTCAGGAACATAACTCCACCCCCTTGCTTTTTCTCTCTGTTTCTAATCCAATATTTATATGCATCATGTCCTACACTGTTGGGTGGTAGTGGGCCTTTTAATTTTGTTTCTACAATTCCCATTATGTCTGGTTCTTTTTCTTTCAAATAATCATTCAGCTCATTCAATCCTGTTATTAATCCATCTATATTTGTGTAAGACACTCTTAGTTTTCTGCCACTTCCATTGTGTTCTCTGTTTCCCTTTTGTTTTTCGCTTGTATGTCGAACTGCCTTAGTTTCATATTCACTACTCTCCAATAGAACCTCTCTTTTTCTGACTCCGTTCTGCTCTCGTTTTTTTTTTCTTAGCTTCAAGTCTTTTCTGCTTTTCTTCCTCTCTTTCCTCTTTATTCATTTCCCTTTTTATCCATACCTTTTTATATTGTTCACTTGTTGCTAGTTTCCCTGTTTTGGATAAGATATTCTCTGCCGTCGTTTGTGACCTGAATTTAATCTTAATTGGTCTGGTCTTATCTATACTATACTTTCCGAGCCTGAATTTTTCCTCAATTTCCTTCATAATTTCTGGTTCATCTTCCTGAACTAATTTTAGTAAACTGCTTACTTTTTCATTTTCCTCATTGGTTCTTGAGGTTCTATCTGGGTTATGTTTCTCTTCCATTCCTAATATAATTATACATTTCTTTTTATCAGCTAAGTCTCTTATAATATTCTCCTTCTGTCTCATCACTTTAATAACTGAGTCTTCAGTTTGTTCTCTCATTTGCTGTTTAATTATGTCAGTAAATGCAACTTTACTGTTTTCTTGAATTGCCTTCCATCCCTCTCTGTTTTCTTTATTATTCATCTTTAACTCTTCATTCTCCTTTTTTACTTCTTTTAACTGTCTTTTTAGGTCTTCTATTTCCTTAGTTAAGTTTTTGTTCGCCTTCTCTAGTTCTTCCAATTTTTCAACCCTCTGTACAATGTTGTTAACATGACCGAACCTACACTCCAAGTCCTCGATCATCTTATCGACCTTCTCTTCTAGTCTTGTCAGTCGGGGGGGGTTTGTGTCCCCCCCACCCTCTTTAAATCCCTGGAAAATATTCTCATCACTTTCTACTGTATTGCTCTTATCTATACTTCTAATCTTTACATTTTTATTAGACATTTCGTCGTCACTCAGCTGGTCGGGGGGCCGTTTGTTTACCTTTCGCCTGTCTGCCTGGGCCAAGTCTTTTCCTTCCTCATTTCCTTCCATTTCCCCAGCAATCCCTCCCCTTCTCCTCTTTCCCTACTTTCCCACTACCCCACGAGCAATTTCCCCCCCCCCACCCTGTAAATACAATAGGCACTTCCTTTGCTTTGGGATCCACGAAACTTCACTTTTCTTCAGAACGTCTTCTAAGCCGTCCGTTCGTTGAAGTGTGTGTGTGTGTGTGTGTGTGTGTGTGTGTGTGTGTGTGTGTGTGTGTGTGTGTGTGTGTGTGTGTGTGTGTGTGTGTGTGTGTGTGAGTCTGTGTGTGTATTGTACATATGCATACACACACACATGTATATATATATATATATATATATATATATATATATATATATATATATATATATTTATGTTACTTCTTACCTCTTACTTCTGCTCCGAGGTACGCTTTCAGCCTGTCAGTCTGGCCAGCACACTTTTCC
>NC_134781.1:30182760-30187760 GCF_046742065.1 Oratosquilla oratoria | reverse complement strand
TAACTAATAATAAATGAATATCAGACAGACAAGTGATAACAAAACAAAAACAAATAATATGAAATAAATTATAATCATTACAGCATCTTGCTTAGGTGTTTATCTAAATGATTCTTAAAGCTTCGAACTGAACTACATTGCACTACCTGTGCAGGAAGTTTATTCCATTCATTAACTACACGGATGGAATAAACTTCCTGCACAGGTAGTCCAATGTAGTTCAGTTCGAAGCTTTAAGAATCATTTAAAGCTTCGAACTGAACTGCATTGCATTACCTGTGCAGGAAGTTTATTCCTGACCTTTTTTAGTTTAGTGGACTGTATTCGATGCAAGGATTCTTGATCTGTCCTAGTATTCTAAATAAACTTTGCTCCAAGTTGCCAAAACATTTCTTCATTAATATAGATGAAGAATCTATCTGTAGTTCTGTAGGTAATAGAGATGTACTGGAAAAGACCAGTGTCATATTTCAGGGCAACCTTTTCAAGTTTGGGCGCCAAAGTCAGCCAAATCTTTGACACAAAAATTTATCGCCTGCCGATGGAGTACAATGATCATAGGCCTACTGCATACACGAGTATGGGCCTCCTCGCTCCCTTCACCTCCTATAAGGGCCCCAATCCTCCACCCAGCGCACCATACGGTTACCAATGGTCATATGAAAATAGTTGGAGACTTAAGTTGTTGCTTGTCTAACGTGAGTTCTGGGTTTTGCGTACCAGAAAAAAGTCGTTAGTGTGCAACCGGGTTTTGCACGCGTGAAAAGTGTTGCCCACTCTGGTCTACTCACTATGATAAAATCAATTAAATTGTGTTTCAGTTTTCGCCTGCAGCAACATCAGTTATTCCATATACATATATATATAAACATATATATACATTATATATACATGTATATACATATATATATACATATTATATATATACATATATGGGGTGGTAAAGAAACACACAAGTCAGAGATGAGTTTATTTCTCTAACGTTTCGGCTATTTACACCTTCTTCAGAGAGACTGTATATATATATATATGTTGGTTTAAACTATGACAAATGTAACTGAAGGCGGAGGAAGTATACGAGGAATAATGGAAGAATTTTACTGCCTTAACGTTTCGATCTTTAGGGTATTGATCACAAACCTTAACAATTAAGTACAACATGGACATTTTATAAACAGTCATGTCATCTCACAGGGTGCCTAGGAAAGGTCTCCGTGCTTAGAACATTTGTACGTTTGTTTTCCTCAACTACCAATAAACTTGTAGCTCTTGCCAAGCATATAAAACCTTCTCTATGGTTGATGTAATTATTAGCATTAATATAAGCTGCTTCTATTTTTTTTTTTTTTCTTAATTTCTTCGTAACCAAATGTCCCACTTTGCTACGTGATATTCTGGCTATCTTAATACCTGCTTTTAAGAGGACTTTGTCTAGGGTTGTATTAATGTGTGTGTGTGTCTGTGTGTATAATATATATATATATATATATATATGTATGTTTCTATGTGTATGTATATATGTATGTATATACATATGTATATATGTTGATTTAAACTATGACAAATGTAACTGAAGGCGGAGGAAGTATACGAGGAATAATGGAAGAATTTTACTGCCTTAACGTTTCGACCCTTAGGGTTTTGATCATAAAGCTTAACAATTAAGTACAACGTGGAGATTTTATACACACTCATGTCATCTCACAGGGTGCCTAGGAAAGGTCATCGTGCTCAGAACATTTGTCCGTTTGTTTTCCTCAACTACCAATAAACTTGTAGCTCTTGCCAAGCATATAAAACCTTCTCTATGGTTGATGTAATTATTAGCATTAATATAAGCTGCTTTTTTTTTCTTCGTTGAAACTTTATTTATAACAATTGTATTGTCCCAATCCGGAAGGTGGTCATGTATATCTAAGTGTCTTACTATAGAATTAGAAAGCCTGTGGGTTCTTACATCAGTTTCGTGTTCGTATAACCTTTTTTTCTACTCCACGGTATATCGCAAACCCACAAATAAAGAAGACTATATACATTTTTATTCGGGACACAATATTAGGACTAAAACAGGTATTATAATTGGCTTCTTCCTCAGGGCTTTTCGCATCTGTAGTGAAGAATTTCTGGAAGATGAACTAGATCACATCACAAAAACCTTTGACAAACTAAGATATCCCTAAGGCCTCCTACTTAAATTAAAAAAGAAAGCTAAGGAAATAAATAAGAAGAGTAAAGATAGCAATAATTACAACAAAGAAACACGACATATCACAGTCCCAAATTCCAACATTAATTCAACCCAAGACAAAGTCCTCTTAAAAGCAGGTATTAAGATAGCCAGAACATCACGTAGCAAAGTGGGACATTTGGTTACGCGTAATTGTAATAACCATACCAATGAAAATAGTATTGTATACAAAATACCTTGTAAAAATTGCCCATCTTCATATTTTGGGGAAACAGGTCGTGGATTAGAAAAAAGGTTATACGAACACAAAAATGATGTAAGAACCCACAGGCTTTCTAATTCTATAGTAAGACACATAGATACACATGACCACCTTCTGGACTGGGACAATACAATTGTAATAAAAAAAGATTCAACGAATAATTAAGAAAAACAATAGAAGCAGCTTATATTGATGCTAATAATAACATCAACGATAGAGAAGGATTTTTATGGATAGCAAGAGCTACAGTTTTATTGGTAGTCGAAGAAAACAAACGGACAAATGTTCTGAGCATGACGACCTTTCCTAGGCACCCTTTGAGGTCAACTCCGACCCATTCCATCCCCATGCACTCCGCTCCCGTTCACCCCCCTTCCTCCCTTTTATTTTGTCTTCTCCTGGATGACGGGTTATCCTCTCATCTTGCCCACTGCCCTGGGTCAGATACAGTGTCGTAAGACACAGCACATGCACAGCAAAGCCGCTTCATTTAGTCGGAGACCTCCCTCTCCGTCCCTTCATTCAGAAAAAGAGAAGACGGGGAGAAATCTCCTCGGGCTGCGTTAAGTTATTTCTCACGCATACTCCCTCAACCTCCCTCCACTCCCTTTCATGCATCACAGCATCATCCATACGCAACCATTCTCCATTCACCTTTATATTCTGTCTTCTCCCGTCTTTCCCAATGCCCATTTTATTCCATCCCTATCGTCTCATCTTTGGTCGCCTCATCATGTTCACTCTTTCTACCTGTGTGTTTCACACCTCTTTTACTAATCTTTCTTTACTTATTCTTTCCATTTGTCCAAACCATCCCAATACTCATTCATCAACCCTATCGCCCAACTACCTTTCCATCCCTGCTCTCCTCTTTACCTCCTCGTTTCTCACTCTATCCAACCTAGTAACCCCTATCATACTTCTCAGGTATCTCATCTCAAACACATTAAAACTCGGCCTCTTTTCCTCTCTTATGTTCCACATTTCTACCCCATACAGTGCTGTCGGCACAATCACCCCTTCATACAATCTCATCTTAGCATCTATTCTCAAATGTCTATTTCTCATTACACTTTTTAATACCACAAGGTATTTACTTGCTTCTCTCAATCTACATTCTACCTCCACCCCCACTCCTCCTGTCCCGCCATATTCGCACCCAAGTATCTAAAACTATCCACTTCCTCCAGTCTCTCTCTCTTAATAACCACTTCCATTCCGCTACCACTATCTCTTCTTGTACATCTCATCACCTTACTTTTACCTACATTTATCTTCAACTTCCTTCTTTCGCACACTTTCCCAAACTCTGTCACTATCTTCCTTAATCCCTCCTCTGATCCTGCTGCAAGCGCAGTGTCATTAGCAAACAACAACTAGCTTATCTCACACTTTTCTCCATTTTCTTTAACAATCTCCAATTCCCGGCCCATTACCCTTGCGTTTACCTTTCGTAAACCAGCCAATGTTTGTTCATATATACACTATTATTTCTCACACCCTGATGGCGTAAAACTATTTGTTTTTTCTTCGATGTTCCTTAGGGCCCTACGCATTTGCAGCCCAGAGTACATCGATGATGAAATAAGATGTAATTACGATATTGATACTAAGCTGCAATACCCCACACATGTTCTTGATACAGCTTACAATCGTGCTAAAAGGACATTTTATAACCTTAGGTCAACCCAAACTTTCAATATGAATAACTTGCTAATTTTACCGTACCAAAAGAACCTGAAAAACATTCCAAATATACTACGCTACTTCAAAATTAATTTAGCTTTTAATAATAAGAACACTGTAAGACAATTGCTTATAAATAATTCTGTCAATAGTGATAAAGGGTGTGTGTACAAAATACCTTGTAAATTTTGTGATCAGTTTTATGTTGGTCAGACTGCTAAAACACTCAAAACACGAATCAATCAACACAAGAAATACGTTAGAGAGGGAAACCAATCTAGCGGCATATTCGACCACATGAACAATTTTAACCACCCAGTTGACTGGGATAACGCTAAAGTCATCACATACAATAATAACATCACAGGAAGAAATTTAATTGAATGCAGTTTGATCAAATCTAGTAAGGGAATAAATGTTAATCTCCATCAAGGTTTGTACAGATTAGATAGTTATATTTGTCATGAAATTTCAAAATTATTTAAATTGTAATATACCAGTTATGAGCAATTGTCCCATACTTGTTGGTTACCATGACAGTATCCAATGTCACGTGTACTTCTTCCACTACCTCTCCGAATTGGCTCTTTACCATGTCTCACTCAGTCATATATTTTGTACCTTGCTTCTTCATTTTATAATTCCTTCTTTGTATCAGCACTGAATATGTAATTATACGAAAGCGCTCTGCTTCGTTAGTATACTTTTTCCTAGGGGTTACTTACGCATTTGTGAACACACGTTCCTAGTGTTTTACTGCATATAAATATTTACATATATATATATACATATATATATACATATGTGTATATATATATATATACATGTATACACACAAATATATATATGTATACATATATATAT
>NC_134781.1:30172760-30177760 GCF_046742065.1 Oratosquilla oratoria | reverse complement strand
CATTGTCACTATCAACTTGAAGTGGTATTTCTCATTTGTCTCTCCTCCCGTCAGCAGGCTAGTCCTTCCGTGTCCGAGGGCGTCTTTCTAGCCCAGTATGCGGGCGGCGGCCTCCTGTTCCTCGCCAACTGCTTCGCCGACGCCCCCAGCGAGTCGATGGCTTCCAAGGACACCAAAGTAAGTCCCATACGGTTAGAGGAAGAGGAGGAGGAGGAGGAGGAGTACCTGGTGCAGTGAAACTGGAGTTAATAACTGACTGCCTGGTTGATATTGTCTTCGACTTTACAGACGATGAGTCCCGAGTATGGTGCCTCCTTCCCTAACAGACTCGTCTTCGGTTGGGTGGAGGGGCTCGTGTGGAGGGGGTGGAGGAGGCCCCTGGTGGAGGAGGACCTCTTCGACCTCCCTCCCGAACATACCTCCAAGAACCTCGGGGACCGGTGGCGGGCCCACTGGAGTGACTTCCTCAAGAGGAGGTGGGTGTATAAGCAGTTTGGAGTTTATGGAGGAAGTGTGGAGGATAGAGTTCTCGGAGCAAGGGAAGGATAGAGATAGGGAGGGAGGGAGAAAGGGCAATAGAAATGGAGTTTGGAGTTTATGGAGGAAATGTGGAGGTGGGAGTTCTGGGAGGGAGGGAAGAAAATAGAGAGAGATGGCGGGAAAGGTAGGTAGTTATGGAGGGCGGGAGTGAAAGAGGGAGGAAGAGAAGGAGGGAGGGAGGGAGAGAGGGAGGAGGAGTGCATTATAGTCTTTCTTCTTGTTAAGGTCTACTGTCGATTTTATTCAGCTAGAAGTATAAACGGTCTCATAACTCAGGAAGTTCCACCAACCAACACCCCCCCCACCCACACACATACACCCTAGGGTAAATAAAATCACTTGACGGCAAAGGTTAATCGAGATTAACTTAACCTTCCCTCCGACAAAATTAAATCCCCCGAGGGCAACCATTAAATGTGATTCTCGGAGAAGAGGTTAAGATAACCTGAACCCGTTCCAATGAACTAAGTTAAATCGACGTTAGTTTAAGATAAGATACCCTTCAGATCGCACTCCACACGGATAGAAGCTCGGGTGAATTAGTCCATAGGAGGCTTAAGCACCTTAACTTAAACTCTCTGGAAAGACAAAGAGTGCAGGGTGACCCAGTAGAGTCATTCAAATGGATCAAGGGTTATCACAAGGATGATGCAGGCAAAGTCATCATAATAAGACAGCAGGGTTAAGATTGGACAAATTTAGGTTTAAGAAGGAAATAGGCAAGAGCTGGCTTACCAATAGAGTGGTTAACAAATATTATAGACTTAATAAGCATGTAATGAGCACTGAAACAATGGATAGGGATGTTAGGTGGTAGGGGACATGAAATTGCCCATTGTAGGCCTTCTGGTCTCTTGTCATCTCCATTCTTGTTCTTATAGAAAAAAAAAAAATAGATAAAAAAAAATCTTCCAGGAGAGACTCCCAGAAGCTCAGATCTCGTCAAGAACTCAAAGCCAAAATCAAGAAGAAGAAGAAGTACTTCGACCAAGCGAAGGATCTTCACGAACTCACGGCCATCCATGAAGTGTCACGCGACTTCGAGGTCACTTCCCGAAGAGCCCCGAAGAACATGACGGTGCTCCCGGTTCTCGTCCGCATGTTTCATCGCAGGATGCTCCTGGCGGCTTTCCTCTACTTTGTCATCCAGTTGGTGCAGTTCCTGACGCCGCAGCTCCTGAGGTGGGTGACTACTACTGTAAACCTCGTTTCACACACATCGACTTTTCGCCGTGCGACATCCACGACATGACGTTGTGCTTAAAGGACCATGGGTGTCTATGAATGCTTTCACACCTCACGACCATGACCTTGTGAGAGTGTTCATAGACACCCATAGTGATTTGAGAGCACGAAATCGTGTCGTGGACGGTGCACGGCTTTCGATTTGTCGAACGCTTCCGACCGTGTTTTATTTTTGTTTTGTTTTTTATTATACAAGCCCCCGGCTGCGCCGGGGGACTTGGCCTGCGGCGCTGCTCGCTCTTCTTCTTCTTCTTCTACTTCTTCTTCTTCTTCTTCTTCTTCTTTTTCGAGTTCTTCTTCTTCTTCTTTTTCGAGTTCTTCTTCTTCTTCTTCGAGTTCTTCTTCTTCTTCTTCTTCTTCGAGTTCTTCTTCTTCTTCTTCGAGTTCTTCTTCGAGTTCTTCCTCGAGTTCTTCTTCGAGTTCTTCTTCTTCTTCGAGTTCTTCTTCTTCTTCTTCTTCGAGTTCTTCTTCTTCTTCGAGTTCTTCTTCTTCTTCGAGTTCTTCTTCTTCTTCTTCTTCTTCTTCTTCGAGTTCTTCTTCTTCTTCTTCTTCGAGTTCTTCTTCTTCTTCTTCGAGTTCTTCTTCTTCGAGTTCTTCTTCTTCGAGTTCTTCTTCTTCGAGTTTTTCGAGTTCTTCTTCTTCTTCTTCTTCGAGTTCTTCGAGTTCTTCTTCTTCTTCGAGTTCTTCGAGTTCTTCTTCTTCTTCGAGTTCTTCTTCTTCTTCTTCGAGTTCTTCTTCTTCTTCTTCGAGTTCTTCTTCTTCTTTGAGTTTTTCTTCGAGTTCTTTTTCTTTTTCGAGTTCTTCTTCGAGTTCTTCTTCGAATTCTTCTTCGAGTTCTTCTTCTTCTTCGAGGTCTTCTTCGAGTTCTTCTTCTTCTTCGAGTTCTTCTTCTTCTTCGAGTTCTTCTTCGAGTTCTTCTTCTTCGAGTTCTTCTTCTTCTTCGAGTTCTTCTTCGAGTTCTTCTTCTTCTTCGAGTTCTTCTTCGAGTTCTCCTTCTTCTTCGAATTCTTCTTCGAGTTCTTCTTCTTATTCCAAATGATACCTTTGGTAATCCCCATGATCCGATTTTCCCCCATGTTTTGTAAAATTCTTATAACCCGCAAAGTGATGTTTTTCGAACTCACACGTACTCTCTCGCGAAATTTCTCCGTCAAACAACTCGAGTTTTTCAAAAGCTTCGTCACTGTACTTGTACGATAACAATTTCCGAAAAAAAAACTCATAATATTAATAAATGAACAACGTGAATCAGATCAGTTCCAGTTGAAAACGTGAAACGAACTGAATAAACCCTTACACCTACCCAGGGTCCGGTGCGACCGTTTTGCCGGGTCTCGAGAAAAACTCGCAAATCGGAGAATTCTTTTTTTATTTAGTATAATACAACCCGCGGGCTTTGCCCTCCCCGGCTTCGCCACGTGCTTGGCTGCGCAAACAGCGGCCTACGGCCGCATCGCTCCGCGCTCTAATCCCACGATAGGGATCCCGTGCTGGGGATCCCGTGTTGGGGTTCCGCCCCGAGGCCGAGGCCGAACCCAAGGGACATTTTTTCCTGGTCAGTTCAAGGGAACATGGCGACCACTGAGGACTTGCGACCACTGAAGACTTGCGACCACTGAGGACTTGCGACCTCTGGAGGCTTGCGACCTTTGAGAACTTGTTACCTTGAAGGTCTTGTTACCTTGGAGGACTTGTTACCTTGGAGGACTTGTTACCTTGGAGGACTTGTAACCTTGGAGGACTTATTGTCTTGGAGGACTTATTACCTTGGAGGACTTATTACCTTGGAGGACTTTTTACCTTGGAGGATTTACAACCTCGTAGTACTTGCAACTTCAGAGGACTTGCACCTTCATAGGACTTACGACCTCGGAGGACTTGCAGCCTCGAAGGGCTTACAACTTCGGAGGACTTGCACCCTCAGAGGACTTGCACCCTCGGAGGACTGGCACCCTCGGAGGACTTGCACCCTCGGAGGACTTGCACCCTCGGAGGACTTGCACCCTCGGAGGATTTGCACCCTGGGAGGGCTTGCACCCTCGGAGAACTAGCACCCTCGGAGAATTTACAGCCTCGAAAGGCTTACTGCCTCGGAGAACCTACAACCTCGGAGGACTTATAGACCCCCCTCTCCAAGACATGTAACGTTTTTAAAATGTGTCACCTTTGAAATGGTTTAATTTTTATTATTAGTAGACACTAAGAAAGTTTTCGACGGGGCCACTTGCATATAAGTAGATAACAAATTTAGAGGTTTACGCTACAAAGTTTAATCCAAGTTGGCCCTTTACCAACGATATTCGCCTTTATGGCGATTCTATTCAGCTTAGGTCGTGAAAACAGGAAACATCGTTACTAATACGAAGCCTAACGAAGTAGATTTTTTTTTATTTTCGTTGTATTTGTTAAATTCAATATATTAATCAAATTTGTTAAATTCGTTAAGATCGTTATATTCATTAAGTTTATCAAATCGTTAAATTTGTTAAATTCGTTAAGAATTATGTTCGTTAAAATTGTTAAAGTTGTAAAACTGATTAAGTACGTAAAAATATCTAAGTCCGTTAAATCCGTTAAGTTTGTCAAGTTAGTTAAAATGCGTTAATTCTTTGTCCGTTAAACCCGTTCGTTATCAGTTTGGTTATTTAGATATGTTATGTTCATTTAATTTGTTAAATTCGTTTAGCTAGTTAAATTCGTTAACTAAAGGGTTAAGCCTGTAGTCATTCTGAATCTCTTATTTGTTTACCGCTTAGCGACTTTATTCAATTTTTAATTTATCATATGTTAGCTAACAATATAAGAATGACACTAGATAATGGTTTACCATCTATTAAACCTCTTTTACTTACTAACTTGTTTATTCATTCATTTAACTGTCTGTTCATTTATTCACTTTATTTTTTATTAATTTTATTCTTCTAACTTATTTGTTGATCTTCTTTGTCTCATTCATTTGATTTGTTTACCCATATCATTTATTTTATTTTATTATATATATTGACCTTAAATTTTTTTATTTATTGATTTATTTTCTTTAATTTAACTTATTTATCTTATCTTATTAACCGACTTTATTTTATTTTTTATTTTGTTTTGTTTACTTATTATCTTTTTATTTCTCCCCGTTTTCTCCTTTTCTGCATGAGGAGACGGAGAGGGGGGGGGCGCCGATTTGATGATACGGCCTTGCTGTGAATATGCTGTGTCTTGCG
>NC_134781.1:30167760-30170260 GCF_046742065.1 Oratosquilla oratoria | reverse complement strand
CATAGGTAAAAATAACAGTAAGTACGATTACAAGTTATTTGGAAATTCGTTAACAAAAGTGGATAGTGAAAAAGATCTCGGCGTAATTATCAGTAACGACCTCAAATCATCCAAGCAGTGTATTTCAGCCTCTGAGAAAGCAAATAAGATTCTAGGACTGATTGCGCGATCTTTTGATTTCAAAAGTCCATCACTCATTAACAAGCTATATAAATCGTTAGTTCGTCCACATTTGGAATATGCTGTTTCCGTATGGTCACCGAATCTCATTAAAGACATTGACAGATTGGAAAGAGTACAACGGCGAGCCACAAAACTGATTCCAAATATCAAAAATAAATCATACGAAAATCGACTAAAACATATGAATCTGTTTTCCCTAAAAAAGCGTAGACTCAGAGGTAGCTTGATACAGGTCTTTAAGATTCTAAAGGGAATTGACAACATCAAAAGTGACAAAAATTTTACTCTGAATGAGAATCAGACAAGAAACAATGGTCTTAAACTCTCCGGAAATATATCCAATTTGGAATAAGGTAGAAACAACTTTGCCAACCGAGTAGATAAAGAAAGGAATAAACTTCCTGCACAGGAAGTGCAATGTAGTTCAGTTCAAAGCTTTAAGAATCATTTAGATAAATACCTAAGTAAGATGCTGTAATGATTATAATTTATCTTATATTATTTGTTTTTGTTTTGTTATCATTTGTCTGTCTGATTTTTATTTATTATTAGTTATATGTCAATTAATTATTATTTACTATTTACCTGCTTGTTTATTATTTAACTATACCTATGCATTTATTTATGTATTTTATTTGTTATTTACATTATCATAGTTTTTATTTATTATTTTATTATTAATATGATTTTTTTTTTCGCATCCGACCTAGATATGGATCAAAAGGTCTCCTGTCGGCATACTCCGCCTTTGTAATCCTTTGTAAATGTCTATTTCTCATTACACTTTTTAATACACCAAGGCATTTACTCGCTTCTCTCAATCTACATTCTACCTCCACTCCCACTCCTCCCTTTTCTGCCACATTCGCACCCACGTATCTAAATCTATCCACTTCCTCCAGTCTTTCTCTTAATACTTACTTCCAGTCTGCTGCCACTTTCACCCATTGTACATCTCATCACCTTACATTTACCCACATTTATCTTCAACTTCCTTCTTTCACAGAGGGAGTAATTGGTGAGGAACAGTGTGGGTTTAGGACTGGTAGATGTTACGTAGATCAGATTTTTGTGGTGAGACAGATATGTGAGAAAGGTATAGGAAAAGGTAAAAATGTTTTTTGAGCTTTTATGGGCTTATGACAGGGTAGACACGAAGGCACTGTGGAAGATATTGCAGATATACAGGATAGGAGGAAAGCTGTCAAGAGTAGTTAAGAGATTTTATGTGAGTAGTAGAGGTCGTGTTAGGATTAGAAATGGAGAGAGTGAGTGGCTTGAGGTAAAGGTCGGATTTCACCAGGGATGTGTTATGTCACCCTGGCTGTTCAATTTATACATGGATGGGGTGGTGCGAAAGATGAATGCAAGGGTAGTGGGTCAGGGGCTGGAGATAGTTAAAAGAAATGGAGAAAAGTGGGAGAAAAACCAGTTGTTGTTTGGGGACGACACTGCGCTTGTAGCAGGATCAGAGGAGGGATTGAGGAAGTTAGTGATAGCGTTTGGGAAAGTGTGTGAAAGAAGGAAGTTGAAGATAAATGTGGGTAAATGTAAGGTGATGAGATGTACAAGTGGCAGCAGACAGGAAGTGAGTATTAAGCGAGAGAGACTGGAGGAAGGGTTAGTTTTAGATACTTAAGTGTGAATGTGGCAGAAAAGGGAGGAGTGGGAGTGGAGGTAGAATGTAGATTGAGAGAAGTGAGTAAATGCCTTAGGGGATTAAAAATGTAATGAGAAATAGACATTTGGGAATGGATGCTAAAAGAAGATTGTATGGAGTGATTGCGCCGACAGCACTGTATGGGGCAGAAACAAAGAACATAGAGAGAAGTTTGAATGTGTTTGAGATGAAATGCCTGAGAAGTATGATAGGGGTTACTAGGCTAGAGTGAGAAATGAGGTGAGGAGGAGAACAGGGGTGGAAAGGTAGTTGGGAGCTAGGGTTGATGGCAGAGTCTTGGGATGGTTTGGACACATGGAAAGAATGAGTGAAGATAGATTAGTAAAAAAATATGGGGTAAAAGGGGCATTGGGAAAGAGGGGAATGTCTGTTGAGGAAGGACGGGAGAGGAAAGAAGATAGGGGTGAATTGAGAATGATTGTGCATGGATGATACTATGATGCATGAGGGGGAGTGGGTAGGGGATGGAGGTGAAGGAGTATGTATGAGAAATAAACTGACACAGCCCGAAGGGATTTCTCAACGTATTCTCTTTTTCTGCATGAGGGGTTGGGCAGTGGACAAGAAGCAGGGATGACCCGTCATCCAGGAGGTGCCAAGATAAGAGGGAGGGAAGAGGGTAGAGGGGAGTGGAGT
>NC_134781.1:30150260-30162760 GCF_046742065.1 Oratosquilla oratoria | reverse complement strand
TGGTGGTGGTGGTGGTGGTGGTGGTGGTGGTGGTGGTGGTGGTGGTGGTGGCGGTGGCGGTGGCGGTGGCGGTGGCGGTGGCGGTGGTGGTGGTGGTGGTGGTGGCGGTGGTGGTGGCGGTGGTTGTGGTGGCGGTGGCGGTGGTGCTGGTGGTGGTGGTGGTGGTGGTGGCGGTGGTGGTGGTGGCGGTGGTGGTGGGGGTGGTGGGAGTGGTGGTGGCTATGGTGGCTGTGGTGGAGGTGGTGGTAGTGGTGGTGGAGGTGGTGGTAGTGGTGGTGGTGGCTGTGGTGGTGGTGGTGGCGGCGGTGGTGGTAGTGGTGGTGGCGGTAGTGGTGGTGGCGGCGGCGGTGGTGGTGGTGGTGGTGGTGGTGGTGGTGGTGGTGGTGGTGGTGGTGGTGGTGGTGGTGGTGGTGGTGGTGGAGGTGGTGGTGGGAGTGGTAGAGATGATGATGGTCGTGGTGGTGGTGGTGGTGGTGGTGGTGGTGGTGGTGGTCGTGGTGGTGGGGGTGGTGGGAGTGGTGGTGGCTGTGGTGGCTGTGGTGGAGGTGGTGGTAGTGGTGGTGGAGGTGGTGGTAGTGGTGGTGGAGGTGGAGGTGGTGGTAGTGGTGGCTGTGGTGGGGGTGGCGGCGGTGGTGGTAGTGGTGGTGGCGGCGGTGGTGGTGGTGGTGGGGGAGGGGGTGGTGGGAGTGGTAGAGATGGTGGTGGTGGTGGTGGTGGTGGTGGTGGTGGTGGTGGTGGTGGTGGTGGTGGTGGTGGTGGTGGTGGTGGTGGTGGTGGTGGTGGTGGTGGTGGTGGTGGTGAGAGTGGTAGAGATTATGGTGGTGGTGGTGATGTTCTTGTTTGTTATCATTGTAAGATAAAGAAATAAATAAATGAATAAATAGATAGATAAATAAATAGATAAGTTAACAGATAAATAAATAAATTAATGAATATATAGATATATAGATAAGTAAATAGATAAATGAATGAATAAATAAATAAACAAAAATAAATAAATGAATTAATAAATATATAGATAAATAGATAAAACAATAATCAAAAATAAAATACAACAGAAAATACAGTGAAACAAAATAAAAACAAAGCAAAATAAAAAATATATATACACACACACATACATATATCATATATACAAATCTTCTTCAGGAGGAGCAGCGCTGTCGGGCCTGAGCCTGCTTCTCTTGATGGTGCCGGCCAACGCCGTGATCGCCGGAAGGATGAAGGGCCTGCAGGGGGCCCAGATGGCCCTCAAGGACCGGCGCCTCAGGCTGACCAGCGAGGTCCTCGGGGGCATCAAGGTGGGTCACTCGCGCGTGGAGGTAGCAGGGGAGGGGAGGGAGGGGGAGAGGGGAGGGTAGGTGGGAGAGAGGAGGGGGGAGGGTAGGTGGGAGAGAGGAGGGGGGAGGGAGGAGAGGAGAAGTAGGTGGGTGAAGAGGGGAGAGGGAGATTGGAAGGGAGATGGAGAAGGGGAAAGGGAGAGAAAAGGTACGAAGGGAGAGGGGGGAAGGAGAAGGGAGGTAGGAATGGAGCGAAAAAATCGGAGTAGGCGGGGTGGAAGGAAGGGAGAGAAAGGTGGGAGACGGAGTAGAGGAGGGGATGTAGTAGTGGAGAGGGGGAAGAGAGCGAAAGTAAAATGGGAGACAGAGAGGAAGGTGGGAGAAAGAGGAAGGAGAGAGGAGGAAGAGGAGGCGAGGGGAATGATATCAGATGATGTTCACTTAATTGTGTTAAAAAATGGACGTCAAAGAGAATTATTTCCCGATTGTGAGGGGCTCTGGGACCTGTTGCCGGTTTTTGTGGGGCTTCGGGTTTCCAATCAGTGAAATTCTAGTCGACAATTATTATAGAATTTAAATGAGATGAATAAATCCTTTGGATGAACGATATATACAAACACCTATTCCCGACAAGAAAAAATAAAGCTACTCCCTCCTCGTTCTCTTTTTTTCGTTTTCTATGATTACGATAATTTTATATTTTCTTTCTTAGGTCTTGAAACTTTACGCTTGGGAACTTTCGTTCGAGGAACAGATAGGCAGGATCCGTCGCGAGGAGATCCTCATCATGAAGAAGAACGCCTTCTTGAAGTCCCTTGCAGTCTTCCTCTGGTTCACCACTCCATATATGGTAATAGTCGTGAGGAATTTTCGATTCAGGCTTCCTGTCCAAGTCCAAGAGAATACCAAGGACTAGTTTTGTTTATTAGTTTATATGATAATCTAATAATATAATTTCATTATTATTTTGTTGATGTTATTATTATTATTATCATTATTATTATTATTATTATTATTATTATCATTATCATTATCATTATTATTATTATTATTATTATTATTATTATTATTATTATTATTATTATTATTATTATTATTATTATTATTATTATTATTATTATTATTATTATTATTATTATTATTATTATTATTATTATTATTATTATTATTATTATTATTATTATTATTATTATTATTATTGTTATTATTATTATTATTATTATTATTATTATTATTATTATTATTATCATTATTATTATCATTATCATTATCATTATCATTATTATTATTATTATTATTATTATTATTATTATTATTATTATTATTATTATTATTATTATTATTATTATTATTATTATTATTATTATTATTATTATTATCATTATTATTATTATTATTATTATTATTATTATTGTTATTGTTATCATCATTATTATTAATACTGTTATTAATATTATTATCATTATTATTAGTAGTAGTAGTAGTAGTAGAAATAGTAGTAGTGGTAGTAGTAGAAGTAGTAATAGTAGTAGTAGTAGTAGTAGTAGTAGTAGTAGTAGTAGTAGTAGTAGTAGTAGTATTGTTGTGGTATTATTATTATTATTGTTATTATTATTATTATTATTATTATTATTATTATTATCATTATTATTATTATTATTATTATTATTATTATTATTATTATTATTATTATTATTATTATTATTATTATTATTATTATTATTATTATTATTATTATTATTATTATTATTATTATCATTACTATTATTATCACTATTATTATTATTATTATTATTATTATTATTATTATTATCACTATTGCTATTATTATTTCTCATTTAAGAAATAATAATAACAATAGTGATAATAGTAGAATGAGTATAAAAAGAAGCTGAGAGATGAGTGGGAGAGAGTGAAGGATAGAATAGAACTAGGAGTGGAGGGGGAATGGGGATGGTTCAAGGAGTGAGTCACAAGGTGTGCAAAAATGGTGTGTGGAACAAGGAGGGTGGGAGGAAATAGAAGGAAGGGTAGTGAGTGGTGGAATGAGGAAGCAAAGAAAGGTGTAGAAGAGAAGAAACAGGCATTCATAGATTGGCTACAAATTAGGACGAGGGAATCATATGAGAGGTAAAAAGTAAAGAGAAGGGAAGTTAAGCATAAGATAAAGGAACCAAAGAGGAGACCAGATGTGAAATGGGGTAAGAGTATGACAGAAAATTTTGAAAGTAATAAAAAGATGTTTATGAAAGAAATTAAAAGAGGAAGAGGAGACGAATCAAGTAGAGAAGAAAAGGTAAAAGGTGCAGATGGAGAGATGATAATGGAAGAGAAGGCAGTGAGAAGAAGGTGGGCAGAGTATCTTAGGGAGCTGCTAAATGTGAAGGAGGATAGGGAGGTAAAGGTAGTTGTAGTGGGAAGTTCTAAGAAAATGACAGTGATGAGTGAGGAAAATGGAGTTAAAATAAGGAAATATGAAGTGAAAGCAGCTGTTAAGATGATGAGAGCAGGTAAGGCACCTGGGTTGGATGGATACCATACAGAATGTTTGAAGAAAGAAGGTACAGTTATGGTGGACTGGCTGGTGAGGTTATCTAATGTTTGTTGAAGAGAGAGTAGAGTGCCGGAGGACTGGAGGAGTGTCTGTATAGTTCCACTTTATAAAGGAAAAAGGGGACAAGTGTGAGTGAAGTAGTTTCAGAGGGATCAGCATGTTGAATGTAGTTGGGAAGGCTTATGGGAGGGTCTTGACTGAGAGGATTAAGAGAGAAACAGAGGGAGTAATTGGCAAGGAACAGTGTGGATTTAGGACAGGTAGGGGTTGTGTAGATCAGATTTTTGTAGTAAGACAGATATGTGAGAAAGATATAGGAAACGGTAAGGATGTTTTTTGGGCTTTTATGGATCTGGTAAAGGCTTACGACAGGGTAGACAGGAAGGCTCTGTGGGAGATACTGCAGATATATGGGATAGGAGGAAAGCTGGTAAGAGCAGTTAAGAGTTTTACGAGTGTAGTAGAGCTTGTGTTAGGATTAGAAATGGAAAGAGTGAGTGGTTTGAGGTAAAAGTGGAATTTTGTCAGGGATGTGTTATGTCACCCTGGCAGTTCAATCTATACATGGATGGGGTGGTGAGAGAGGTGAATGCAAGTGTAGTGGGTCAGGGGTTGGGGATGGTTAAAGAAAAAGGAGAAAAGTGAGAAATAAGCCAGTTGTTGTTTGCTAATGACACTGCGCTTGTAGCAGGATCAGAGGAGAGATTGAGGAAGTTAGTGACAGAGTTTGAGAAGGTGTGTGAAAGAAGGAAGCTGAAGATAAATGTGGGCAAAAGTAAAGTGATGAGATGTACAAGGGGAGAGAATGACAGCAGGCTGGAAGTGAGCATTAAGGGTGAGGAAGTGGATAGTTTTAGATAGTTGGGTGCGAATGTGGCAGGAAAGGGAGGAGTGAAGGTGGAGGTAGAATGTAGATTGAGAGAAGCGAGTAAATGCCTTGGTGGATTAAAAAGTGTAATGAGAAATAGACATTTGGGAATGGATGATAAGAGGAGGTTATATGAAGGAGTGATTGTGCCGACAGCACTGTACGGGGCAGAAACATGGAACATAAGAGAGGAAGAGAGAAGGAGTTTGAATGTGTTTGAGATGAAATGTCTGAGAAGTATGATAAGGGTTATTAGGCTAGATACAGTGAGAAACGAGGAGGTGAGGAGGAGAGCAGGGGTGGAAATGGAGCTGGGAGATAGGGTTGATGAAAGAGTATTAGGATAGTTTGGACACATGGAAAGAATGAGTGAAGAAAGATTAGTAAAAGAGGTGTAGAAGGCAGAGGTGGAAGGCGTGGATATGAGGGGGCGCCCTAAGATGAGATGGATGGATGGGGTGAAAGGGGCGTTACAAAAGAGAGGAATGTCTGTTGAGGAAGAACGGGAGAGGACAGAAGATAGGGGTGAATGGAGAAAGGTTGTGTATGTATGATGCTGTGATGCATGAGGGGGAGTGGGTGTGGGATCGGGGGTGAGGAAGTATGTATGAGAAAAAATTTGACGCAGCCCAAAGGGGTTTCTCCCCGTCATCTCCTTTTCTGCATGAGGGGACGGAGAGGTGGGGAGACTCGTCGAGCTTATGAAGCGGCCTTGCCGTGGATGTGCTGTGTCTTGCGACACTGCTTGTGACCCAGGGCAGTGGACAAGATGCAGGGATGACCCCAGATAAGAGGGAGGGAGGAGGGTGGAGGGGAGTGGAATATGTAGGGAATGGAATGGGTGGGAGTGGTTTCTATGCTTTTTCTTTTTGTCTACCCCCCGTGTAAGGGGGAAAAAGCCTTTGGTATATGTATGTTATTATTATTATTATTATCATTATTAGCACTATTGTTATTATTACTATTACAATTATTATTATTATAGTTTACTATTACTTCACAATAACACTTTACTTTTAATCATAGCTCTAATTAAAATTAGTACACCCATGTGGTCTTTGCCAAAATAAGATACCCAAAGTGTGCCCCCTCCCCCCCTCCCCTTTTTCACTTTGGCTCCTGTTCTTTCCGCCAGGTGGCTCTGGTGTCGTTCTGCACGTTCATCCTAATCTCCGAAGAGAACGTTCTCGACGCCCGAACGGCCTTCGTCGCCATCTCCCTCTTCGACATCATACGTTCACCGATCACACAGTTTCCAGATCTCATAGCACATTGGGTTCAGGTGAGACCAAAATATTCCATCCAGGAGTCCCCTTCGGACAGCTGGAGACCTTGGAAATAACTCTCTCTCTCTCTCTCTCTCTCTCTCTCTCTCTCTCTCTCTCTCTCTCTCTCTCTCTCTCTCTCTCTCTCTCTCTCTCTCTCTCTCTCTCTCTCTCTCTCTCTCTCTCTCTCTCTCTCTCTCTCTCTCTCTCTCTCTCTCTCTCTCTCTCTCTCTCTCTCTCTCTCTCTCTCTCTCTCTCTCTCTCTCTCTCTCTCTCTCTCTCTCTCTCTCTCTCTTTCTCTCTCTCTCTCTCTCTTTCTCTCTCTCTCTCTCTCTCTCTCTCTCTCTCTCTCTCTCTCTCTCTCTCTCTCTCTCTCTCTCTCTCTCTCTCTCTCTCTCTCTCTCTCTCTCTCTCTCTCTCTCTTTCTCTCTCGATGGCTGAATGTGAATGTAAAAACAACCGCAATTGACCTCCTACTATTTCGAAGAAATTATAGAAAACCCAGCGAACTACTGTCCCCCAGCCTTAGCTGAACACAACAGTAACCACCAGACGTCAGTCTTGTGGTATAAGTAGTTTTGAGGGATCAAGGACTCAGTCAACATTTGCCATAAGAATATCCTATCCTTGACTAAAACCCCTCTGTACAGTGCTCCGCCTAGGTATGTATGCGCAGTTCGAGGAGTATGACGCATCTTAACATCATACCCACGTCGCCGGCCACCCTCACCGATATTGATGCCGACCTTGCCCTCAGCGAGGAAGAGGATATCACTGAGCAATATTGGGCTTCATTGCTAAGGCATGAGCAACATGTTAGTTCCACACCATGGCAGCCACTACTCCCAGTTACCCACCGCCACCACCACCACTACTGCCACCACTGCCACCGCAGCCGCCAACGCAGCCCCCGACGCCGCAGCCCCCGCCGCCACCCACACCCACACTACCGCCACCAAACGATCTGCGGGCCAGACTTCGAACACCAGAAAATCCCATTCTCCAGCTTTTAAGTCGTTCAAGCACGACAAGAACTCCCAACCCACGGCTTCCGATAAGTCCCCCTCTCACCCTCACCCTCTCACCCTCACTCTCTCACCCTCATCCTCTCCCTCGCAGCTCACCTCCCCGATTTGCCAATACCTCCCCTGCTTTCGCCCCCAGATCTGCTTATGTTAAACTCATCTTCTGTGAAAACCTGAACGTGGATATGAAACTTCGCTGCCTTGCTGAAATTACCAAGTCATTCAGGCTCAATCCGGAGTTAGCTGAGATGAAAATGCCTGCTGTCACCTCTCGGTATGTGCATATTTCACGCAGATGTACCGAGGTCATTGAGAGTGCCACGAGGGGTAATTTCTTATCCTTAAAGCTCAATGCTTAGGACTCGATCGACAGACCACGTAAATTTCCCACGTACATCATCACCCGCTATCCTCTCGGCGTTGATCCGTTCCAAGCTAAAAACCTTCCGGGTGTATACAGTGTGCGCCGCTTTTACCAACACGGGACACCCATCAACCACCTTGTTATCGTCTAGAGCCACCCCCAACCGCCGCCTACAGAATATCATTTCAGCTTTCTTCCTTGCTTACCACCGTGCGAGTTCCGAAGGATGAAAGATGAGCAGCCCCGGTGGTTCAAATGCTGGGGTGTTGGACATATATCTCGGTATTATACTGCCTCCATTGACAAGTGTGGATGGTGTGCAGGTACTCATCCCTCCCGCACTTGCCCACATCGCACCCAGTCTCAGTCCACCAACACTGATGGGGCTTCTGCTGCCGACCAGCTTCCCACTCCCAATCCATCCATGTGGAAATGTCCCCGCTGTCACGAACCCGGAGTAAATGTATGGCACGGATGTACGAAGCGCGCTGAGGTGGCCACCTCACAAGCTGCACACGCACCACCATCACATCCTCGGTCGCACCCAAAAACCGTTCCACTGCTGACACCCTCAAACCTGCCAGACTCACCGCAAGTAATTGCCCTCCGCGAGACCGTTGCCAACCGAACGGCACGTTGCACAGCAATTATAACGCGCTTTGACGCAATTAAAAAACACATCGATAGCCTCGCCGCACAACAAGCCTCCACAAAGCGCACCCTAGGCAAGTTTGTTGAATCCCACCAAGTCGTCATCACAACTGTCGCCACCTTCTCCGAGAAACTGGAGGCCCTTACCAGCTGGTTCGAAAAGTTCAGTAACCAAATACTTATCAAGCTACAACGACACACGACTCAGAGCAACACCACCTCCACATCATCGTCTCCGCCAGCCACCTGTAGATCATAATCACCTGGAACGCTTGTGGCATCAAAAGTCATCCGAAAATTACTTCTCTCAAGACTTATGTAGGCCGCCACCAACCACAGGTTATATTTATCCAAGAAGCTTTTGTTGGCCACCACAATCCTGGGACAGAGGCACCCCCGCTCTCAAGCTACGTCTCGTTTGTCCATCATGTCAGGAATGGCCTTCTAAGTTGCATTCACTCTTCCATCCCCCATCAACTCCTGCGTTGATCTATCCATGATGACATGACATTTCAACTCTTTTAGATATCCATAGGCAATGGGAAGCTGAGACTCCGCAATGTTTACTCTGCTCCAGGAAAAACCAATCTATCTGCCTTCCCCCCAACGACGTCCCACGGTGTGATCTACATGGGGGACTTGAACGCCCGGCACCCTGCCCTAGGAGGTGTCTTTCCCTCCCCGAACCGCAGTGGGCTACCTCTCCTCGAGTACATCCGCTGCCACCGCCTCACTCCAGAGGAGGCACGCTCGACCACATCATTACATCTGGTCTAGTAGCGACACGCGTTAAGTATTTTCCCATACAGATCCTCTTCTCTGACCACATCGCACTTGGACTACTATACTCCCTACCTAGTGGGCCTTCTCCTCTTCACACCCGCCTCCGCATCTCCATTCCTCCGAAGTGCTGCCCCAACTACGTCTCATATATCTCCACTCTTCTACCAACATTTGAACTCCAGTCACCTGAGAACCTGTACTCTTCCCTCGTTGCTTCAACTCACGATTTTTACACCCGTTACGTCACAAGGTCACACATCAAAAGATGCCTCGAGGTCCACGCCTGGACGGTGGACTGATGCATCCTACAGGCGGAAAAGAAGGCTGAGAGAAATGGCCTCGTCTTTCAAAGGCAACCAACACCTGCTAATCTCCTCCAGTACCAGGCATCCAGAGATGACCTCGTTGCCTTGCAGCAGTGTGCCCATACCGAATCGTGGAAGAAATATATCGACAGCATCAACCACCAGGCCTGCGTTGGCTCCATGTGGCACCTGATAAATAAAGTCATCAAGAAGAAACCATCGAGTGCTCTCCACCACAGCCCAACCCAATATGCACAAGACTTACTAAATACTTGGTCTGAACAAGCACAAATAAACTATCTTCCCGCCACAATTCAAGAGGCACTTTCCACCCACAAGAATATCCACACCCTGCGTATAATGGCTGCATTACTACGGACGGATGAAGATGACGACGTGCCCATCACTAAGGACGAACTGTGTCGTGCTCTTTTCACAAGCAAAACATCTCCCGGGGATGATGGCATCACCTATCAAGTCCTCCGCCTGCTCCTTAAAGTCCCTGGCAATCCTTTGCTGCAACTCTATAACCTTTGCTTTAGCAAGGGATATGTACCTCGTGCCTGGACATCTAGTACCATTGTACCCATCCCCAAACCTGCCACAGACAAGTACATGTCTATTTCATTTACCTCCTGATTCTGTAAAGTCTTCGAACGTATATTTCTCACCCGACTCATGTTTCGACTATAGGATAAGCTATCACTGCAACTATATGGTTTCTTACCACAGAGGAGCACACACCACTGCCTGATTGATCTACATGCCCGCCTCTCCCCTACCAGTGTAGTAGCGTTTCTTGATCTCAAGAGTGCTTTCGATGTAGCCAACAGGGAGATTATTATCGATCAGCTCGTAGAATTTGGCGTCCAAGGCAACCTCCTGAAGTGGATCCGTGGCTATCTCTCAAACAGAACTTCACTTGTACTATTCCAGGGAACGTGCAGTACCTCCAGGGAATTCGAACTTGGTACTCCATAGGGTGTGGTTTTAAGGCCCTTCCTCTTCAACATCCTGATGCACCGCCTGTCATCCCTTCTCCCCAACTTTCCCGGCACAACTGTCACCTGCTAAGCTGACGATATATGTGTGCACTCCACCTCTGCTGCCGACCTAGAGCGCGTACTTCACTCCTTCTACGAGTCGACATCCACCTGTGGCTTCATCCTTTCCCCCAGAAAAGAGTCGAGTATTCTCTCCTAAGGGCTCCGAAACATTGCCAGTGTTCACCGCAAGACACAGCGTCATCCCGCCCTGCGCACAGTACCAGTACCTGGGAGCGCCAGTACGCATCATTCCATCCACACCAGCTCGGCAGCGCATCCATCCCATCATCCAAGATATCCTCCACCGGCTAGAACAGCGATTAATCCCATTTAAATGGCTCACCAACAATGCCGCTGGACTATCCATCCCCTTGGCAAGAACCACCTGTTGCCTTCATTCGGTCGGCCACAGACTATATCTCCCCAGCCCTTGCACAACTCTCCAAGACCTCCTCGGTGCCCTTAGAAAGATTCCAGAACAGAGGGATGCGATACATTATTGGATACCCCACCTCGACCAGATTAGTAAACATGCAGATCGAACTTAATCTTCCTTCAGTTATTGAAAGAATACATGCTAACATCTCCTTCAGCGTCAAGTGCCTCCACTCACCCCATCTGGCCCCGCACTATTCCCATGTCTTAAGAGCTTCACTTGACCCCGCCGCACCCCGCCCTCCGCTGCGTCCCGGCGTCCGCACCCTCGTTAACACAGTGTGCTCCACCCTGCAGCGCCTACACATCGAAGTCCCTATAGCCGAGGTTGATCACGGACCGCCTCCATGGAGGATTCCACAGCCTCACGTCACGTTCACACCCACTTCAAAAATAGACCCACCGCTCCTCCAGAAACAATTAGCCCTGGAACACATCACCGCAGTGTCCTCCTACGTCCCTGCCGCGCACCATATCTACGTAGACGGGTCCTTACAGCCAGACGGTAGCGCGGGTTGCGCCGTCTACTCACCGGATGTTGAGCCACCTGATGGAGGCTGGGTTGGTCGCAGGTTACCCAACTCGTCCAGCTCGACGTACTGCGAACTACAGGCACTCCTGCTGGCTGTTAACCTACTCTGTCAGCGGCGACTGAATGGCGTGGTAATGTGTGACTCCCAGTCCGCCCTACAGGCCATCTCGTCTTCACAACCCACCGCCCCCTCATCCGTCTCATTTTACAACAGCTAGTCATAGCTCAAGAACACTCTCTCACCATAAGTTTTCTGTGGGTTCCCTACCAAGTTTGAATCGCTGCCAATGAAAAGGCAGATCTCCTCGTCAAAAATGTCTGTAAACTGCCACTGCCCGACGATGCCACACCCTCCCCACCCTCTACTACAAGATCATACACTCTACCGCTCTTCTAACCATTCTCCACCGCATGAGTGCAAAGCGCGCACAAAGCGTATCAGTACAGTACTACGCACCTCCGACTCTCCCTCCCGAGGTATCGCAAGCACGGACTCCTCGTTCGCAGACACAATATTGTGACTGCACGGCTTCGCCTGGGGTACAGACCACTGTAGCAAATCTCTGAGGCGGGGGACATGCCACACTACTCCACCTGCAAGCTATGCGACAGTCCCAACGCCAACAGTCTCCACCAATACTGCCTCGAATGTCCTTCAGTAAGAGACCTATTGCCCCATAGCCAAGACCTAATACATGTGTGTCACTTTCTCAATAACGGACAATAATCTAGACACTGTCCTAATTCGACACCCTTACTTTGGAGGATGCTAAAGCTTACCTCACCTTGATTACCAGTATATGTGCCGTTACAGGATGTAATGGCACTGCAAAGTGCGGGCCTTATGGTCTCTTGTAGGCTGCTTCTTTCTTATGTTCTTATGTTCTTATTATTGCCGCACAGCTTCACTGTATAGTACGTAGTAACGTGACCTTCGCGTCACGCACATTATGTATAAATATAAATTACCTACTGTACTAGGTTTGTCGCTCTATAAGCGTACTAAATTAATACAAACAATCTCTCTCTCTCTCTCTCTCTTTCTCTCTCTCTCTCTCTCTCTCTCTCTCTCTCTCTCTCTCTCTCTCTCTCTCTCTCTCTCTCTCTATCTATCTATCTATCTATCTATCTATCTATCTATCTATCTATCTATCTATCTATCTATCTCTTTCTCTTTCGTTTTCGCTCTCTTTCTCCCTCTTTCCTTCTCTTTCTCTCTCTTTCTCTCTCTTTCTCTCTTTCTCTCTCTTTCTCTCTCCCTCTAGCTTTCCCTCTTTCTTTCTCTCTCTCTTTCTCCCTCACTTTCTGCCTCTCTCTCCTTCTCTCTCTTTTTCTCTCTTCCTCTCTCTTTCTCTCTCTCTTTCTCTCTCTCTTCCTCTCTTTCGCTCTCTC
>NC_134781.1:30140260-30142760 GCF_046742065.1 Oratosquilla oratoria | reverse complement strand
GAAGGCTTATGGGAGGGTTTTGATTGAGAGGATTAGAAAAGGAACAGAGGGAGTTATTGGTGAGGAATAATGTGGGTTTAGGACAGGTAGGGGTTGTACAGATCAGATTTTGTGTAAGACAGATATGTGAGAAAGCTATAGGAAAAGATAAAGATGTTTTTTGGACTTTATGGATGGGTGCCATGCAGAATGTCTGAGAAAATGAGGTACAGTGATGGTGGACTGCCTTTGTGGTTATTTAATGTTTGTTTAAAAGAAGGTAGAGTGCCGGAGGACTGGAGGAGTGCCTGTATAGTTCCACTTTACAAGGAAAAAAGGGGACAAGTGTGAATGTAGTAGTTTCAGGGGATTGAGGTGATTAGGAGAGGAATAGAGGGAGTTATTGGTGAGAGACAATGTTGTTTAGGACAGGTAGGGGTTGTGCAGATCAGATTTTGTGTAAGACAGATATGTGAGAAAGCTATAGGAAAAGGTAAGGATGTTTTTTGGGCTTTTATAGATCTGGAAAAGGCTTATGACAGGGTAGACAGGAAGGCACTTTGGGAGGTATTGCAGATATATGGGATAGGAGGAAAGCTGTTAAGATAAGTCAGGAGTTTTTACGAGAGTAGTAGAGCTTGTGTTAGGATTAGAAATGGAGAGAGTGAGTGGTTTGAGGTAAAGGTGGGACTTCGTCAGGGATGCGTTATGTCGCCCTGGCTGTTCAATTTAGACATGGATTGGGTGGTGCGAAAGGTGAATGCAAAGGTAGTGGGTCAGGGAGATTGGAGATGGTTAATGAAAACGGAGAAAAATGGGAAATAAGCCAGTTGTTGTTTGCTGGCGACATTGCGCTTGTAGCAGGATCAGAGGAGGGATTGAGAAAGTTAGTGACAGAGTTTGGGAAAGTGTGCGAATGAAGGAAGCTGAAGATAAATGTGTGTAAAATTTTGGTGATAAGATGTACAAGGGAAGAAAGTGGCAGCAGATTGGAAGAGAGTATTAAGGGAGAGAGACTGGAGGAAGTGGATAGTTTTAGATACCTGGGTGCGAATGTGGCAGGAAAAAGAAAAGTGGATGTGGAGGTAGAGTGTAGATTGAGAGAAGCAAGTAAATGTCTTGGTGGATTAAAAAGTGTAATGAGGAATAGACATTTGGGAATGGATGTGCCGACAGCACTGTACGGAGCAGAAACATGAAACGTAAGAGAGGAAGAGAAAAGGAGTTTGAATGTGTTTGACATGAAATGTCTGAGAAGTATGATAGGGGTTACTAGGCTGGATAGAGTGAGAAACGAGGAGGTGAGGAGGAGAACAGGGGTGGTAAGGGAGTTGGGAGATAGGGCTGATGAAAGGGTATTGGGATGGTTTGGACATATGGAAAGAGTGAAAAAAGATTAGTAAGAGAGGTGTGGAAGGCTGAGGTGAAATCAGTGAACATGAGGGAGCGACCTAGGATGAGATGGATGGATGGGGTAACAGGGGCATTGGGAAAGAGCGGAATGACTGTTGAGGAAGGACGGGAGAGGACAGAAGATAGGGATGAATGGAGAATGGTTGTATATGGATAATGTGGGGATGCATGAGGGGAGTGGGTGGGGGATGGGGGATGAGTGAGTATTGACGCAGCTCGAAGGGATTTCTCCCCGTCTTCTTTTCTGCATGAGGGGACGGAGAGGGGGTCACCGATTTAATGAAGCGGCCTTGTTATGTATGTGCTGTGTCTTCCGACACTGCTTCTGACCCAGGACAGTGGAAAAGATGCAGGGATGACCCGTCATCCAGGAGGTGCCTAGAAAAGAGGCAGGGAAGAGGGTAGAGGGGAGTGGAGTATGTAGGGGATGGAATGGGTGGGAGTGATTTCTATGCCTTTATTTTTTTACTACCTCCCATATAAGAGAGAAAAAACCTTTGATATATGTATGTATGATTAATACTTCTTCAGTCATGTTACCTTCAACCACCCCAGCTTCAAAATAAAAAAGCAAGTTAACTGTAATCAGTATTCCTGTCTTTGGCATATACTCGTAAAAGTAGTTACAAAAAATAATGATGTTCAAACAAACCTTGACATATTTCAGCCATTTATATTCAGATGAAGATAGACTCTTGTCCATATATATATATATATATATATATATATATATATATATATATATATACATATATATATACTATATATATATATATATATATATATATATACATATATATATATATATGTCACACAGGAACCCACAGTCGGAGAAGGACACACTGTGGGTTCCTGTGTGTTATTTACAAATGTGCTACTACATTTCTATTTAGAAATATATATATATATATATGTGTGTGTGTGTGTGTGTGTGTGTGTGTGTGTGTGTGTGTGTGTGTGTGTGTGTGTGTGTGTGTGTGTGTGTGTGTGTGTGTGTGTGTGTGTGTGTGTGTGTGTGTGTGTGTGTGTGTGTGTGTGTGTGTGTGTGTGTGTGTATTCACTTGGTCTTTGGATCACGTGTTGGACTCGTGATCGAGTGTGTGTGTGT
>NC_134781.1:30130260-30135260 GCF_046742065.1 Oratosquilla oratoria | reverse complement strand
TGTGTGTGTGTGTGTGTGTGTGTGTGTGTGTGTGTGTGTGTGTGTGTGTGTGTGTGTGTGTGTGTGTGTGTGTGTGTGTGTGTGTGTGTGTGTGTGTGTGTGTGTGTGTGTGTGTGTTTTTAGTCAACTGTTACCTGCTAAACAAGGTGGTTAGTCATGGGAGAGGACTATCTCCCCACCCAAAAAAAAAACTCATCTCAAATATTTCTTTCATTATTTCCTGCCTAAGCCACGCGAAGACATCGCCACGCACCATTGTGTTCTTTATGAAGATAAATAAACAAATGGATAAATAAATAAGACAGCAGGGCAGGACTCGTAGTAATAGATTTCAATTGGACAATTATAGGTTTAAGAGGGAAATAACCAAGAACTGGTTTACCGACAAAGTGGTTAACGAATGGAATAGATTTAGTAACAATGTAGTCAGCCCTGAAACAATTGGTTGTTATAAAAGAAGATGAGATAAAGAATTTGGATAAGAATGACAGGTGGTAGTGGACATGGAACTGCCTAGTGTAGGCCTTATGGTCTCTTGTAGTCTCTTCCATTGTTATGTTCTTAATTTTCATAAGTATATGGAGATAAAAATAAGGGACATGGAACTGCCTAGTGTAGGCCTTATGGTCTTTTACAGTCTTACTTAGGTTCTTAAAAGTAAATAATGATTGATTCGAGTCTAACGTCGCGAACTCTCCCTCTCAAGAGGAGGCTAGGACGGTACCTCTTATAGAAGACTTTGTTGAGTGGAATTTAGTGAACCATGCCCTTGGTCCAACCTCGACCTCCACCTTAATCCGCTCGACAAGTGAGCATCCACTTTATAACAGATAAATTAAAATGATTTTTCCTTCCTTTCCACAGGGGCTGAACCTCAGTGGAGGGCAGAGGCAGCGTGTGGCCCTTGCTCGCGCCCTCTGCAGCGATGGCGATATCTTCCTCCTGGATGACCCTCTGAGTGCCGTTGACTCCCACGTCGGGAGGCACATCTTCGAGAAAGTCATCAGTCCCAAAGGGCTTCTCAAAGGCAAGGTAAGAGTTTCTCTTCAGGGAAATGTGTGTCGTGAGAGATGGCACCGCTGCGTGTCAGTTGTGGTGTGATCTTTGATCAATTTTGATCACCTGTATTCCTTGATAGTGTGTTGGCCACAGTGATTTAATAATTTATTTATCTACTCATTTATTTATATATTCCTTTATTTATTCATTAATTTATTTATTCATTTGTTTATATATCTATACATCTATTTATTTATTCAAGAGCTTTTAAAGAATAGAGGCCCTGTTTGATTTAGGATCCCTATTCTTTAAAAGGACAAAACTGGGACCATTATTGTTCAAAAGGCCTGCCTAACCTAACCTAACCATTTCTGCTTTTTTTTCATGGGGTCATTATTCTTCAAAAGGCCACCTGTTCTTCAAGAGCTCCCTTATTTATATATATTTTTGTGAAATTTGAGAGAGGGAGTTCATTTGGTCCAATATATAACGAGAATATTAAATGGCGTGTTTCCTGAAACATAGCAGCATTGTTTTTGTGCACATCGAGTAGAATCTCAGAACACAATGAAGATTATGGAGAGTCGCGTTCACCACGAAACTTGGAAAAATAAGATAAAAAGTTTCTTCCATATATAACGAACAGAGACTTTTATCTATTTACTTTGTTCTATCTTATTTTACAAAATCTTGATTTATTTTGTGTTGTTTAATTTTATTGTATCTTATTTTATTTCATCTTATTGTATTTTGTTTACCTTAATTTGTTTTATTTTGTCCTAATCTCTTCCATTTCATTTGATTCTATTTTTTTTTTTTGCTTCATTTTTCAAATGTGGCCTTACGAGGAAGTACTCACATCAAATAGCGTGTTATGAAATGTGATAAACCTGTGTTCACATGTGTTAATTCTAACCACAATAAATAATAAATACAAAACAGTCTATAAGAGATCAAACACTAATGAATAAAAAATATTCAACCGTATTGTAAATGTCTGGAACAAATATGTTGAAAGCTCAAATATAATTGACACTTTTAAAAAGCGCCTAAGAAATTTATGGAGTCCAACCCCAATCCAACTTGTTTCTCAGCTTTGTGAGTTAATACACTTAAATTATTCTGTGGTTCTTACCTGTTTCACTGTTTACGCCCTCTTCCAATTCGCAAACAACCTCATAAGGACCATTAGGTCTGTTGCTGTATGCATCAAAGATTACAAAGGATTACAAATGCGGATGCAAAAAAAAATCATAATGATAATAAATGAATAAATAAAAACTATAATAATGTAAATAACAAATGAAATACATAAATAAATGCATAGGTATGGTTAAATGATAAACAAACAGGTAAATAGAAAATAATAATGATAAATTGACATATAACTAATAATAAATGAGACTCAAACAGACAAATTATAACAAAAAAAAGTAATATAAAATAAATTATAATCATTACAGCATCTTGCTTAGGTGTTTATCTAAATAATTCTTAAAGCTTCGAATTGAACTACATTGCACTGCCTCTGCAGGAAGTTTATTCCATTCATTAACTACACTAACTACATTAACTGCATCTTTTACATTTTTTTCCTTTGAAATATAATTTCATGCACATTTGCAGACATTTTCACTTGTTGCGTTACCATACAGTAATTCAACATCAAATTTTCGTTTGTCACACATAACACGAAAGTAGATCAATTCTCTTCGTCTAACCCTGAACGCGTCTCAGTTTAACCTTTTTGATAAGCTAACTGGCTTCATTGAAGTTTATAGATATGGAAAGATGATTTCTACGTTGTTGTTCATAGTTGTTCGTCAAAGTAAAGACTCGAGTGAGTGAGTTTGGGTAGAAACGACTTAAGTTTCATTTTTCGAACCTCCAAATGTCAAATCACCTTTGCGTCATATACTGAGAAATTGAATGACAAGCTAAGAAATGTTAAACCTATTCGAATATTAGATACATTGCTGAATTATAGATTTAGGGAAGTCTAGAATACTGTCAGCGAAGTCGTCTTCCAGTTTTTCAAATTCACAACAATTGACCAGAATCCTGAATGTGCTTTACGAACTGTCAGACATACAAATAAAGACGATCTCTTGTTTTACCAGTTTCAAAGGTAAGAAAACCAGTACTAAAGTATTACTATTACAGTTCAGTTTTGCTTTATTCATCATTAGTGATTTGTTTTAGGATAAGAAAACATGCATTGACTGTATATCATACTTACGTATGCATGTAGATTTAAGTACATTTAATTATGCTGAATAGCGATTGCAAACATTTCGAGTTACTAACAGCCATTCGAAATATAAAGGTGGCGTCACACTAGACATTTCTTGCTATCATGCTTACTTTCTTTTGCTATTTAGCTCACGGTTACGATTTTTTTTTTCAATTTTCTAAATATCAAATTACTCTTGTGTCACAGAGTGAGAAGCTGAATGACGAAGTAAGAGAAGTTAAACCTAAAATACGAATGTTACACACATTCCTGAGATGTTCTTACGGGAGCCCAGAATATTGCAACCGAAGTCGTTTCTACTCGATCCAAGTAGCAAAAGTAAATAGCATGCTAGCCTAGTGTGCCGCCACCTTAACTCTTTTGTAAGACGAGGAGTGTCTGCGCGTAAGTCGAAGTAACACCAAGAGCAAGAAATGCATTTCGCGTGAAGAGAGTAAGTAAGCAACAGGCGATCTAATTCAGAGACAAGGCCTCCAATTTCTCAATGTTAACGGAAACGGATATGACACAATGACATCTCGGATCAATTGTAAAATTTTCCACACACACGCGCGCGCTTGGGGTGGAGATTGTACAATTGAGTGCTTCTGGGGTGGACATTCTATAGTTGATTATGGCTCGTAATACATAACCTAACCTGACCTGACCCAACCTGACCTAACCTAACCTAACCTAACCTAACCTAACCTAACCTAACCTAACCTAACCTAACCTAACCTAACCTAACCTGACCTAACCTAACCTGACCTAACCTAACCTAACCTAACCTAACCTAACCTAACCTAACCTAACCTAACCTGACCTAACCTAACCTGACCTGACCTAACCTAACCTAACCTGACCTAACCTAACCTGACCTAACCTAACCTAACCTGACCTAACCTAACCTGACCTAACCTAACCTAACCTAACCTAACCTAACCTGACCTAACCTAGCCTGACCTAATCTAACCCAACCTAACCTAACCTTATCAAACCAAACCTTACCTAGCTTATGTTAGGGAGGAGAGCCTACATTTGATCAATGTGTGGAAGGAGGAGGAGGAAATTCTACAATTGACCCGACTTCTCTTCTTGCCAGACGCGTGTGTTGGTAACGCACTCCGTCACATTCCTGCCACGTGTGGATCACGTGGTGGTGTTACGTGACGGAAAGGTGGCGGAACAAGGCACGTACGCCCAGTTGGTGGCGAAAGAAGGAGCGTTTGCGCAGTTTCTCTGTCAACACCTCAAAGAAGACCACAACGAAGAAGGTAATGCTGGACACATCTTTTGTATTATTTAGTGTTGTCATAGTGTTGTTATTCTGTTGCTGGGGGTGCTGTTATTAGTCTTCTATCTGGGTTATTCATCTTGTTGTTGCTATTTTTGTTGGCGCCATCGGTACTAGGTATTTTCGTCATTAACGTCATCATTGTCATCATCATTATCATCATTGTCATCATCATCATCATCAGCAGCAGCAGCAGCAGCAGCAGCAGCAGCAGCAGCAGCATCGTCATTATCATAATCATCATCATCATCGTCGTCGTCGTCGTCGTCGCCGCCGCCGCCAACATCATCATCAGCAGCAGCATCGTCATCATTATCAGTCATCATTATCATCATCATCATCATTATCATCGTCATCGTCGTCGTCGTCGTCATCACCATTATGACCATCGTCAGCAGCAGCAGCAGCATCGTCATCATCATCATCATCATCATCATCATCATCATCATCATCATCATCATCATCATCATCATC
>NC_134781.1:30075260-30080260 GCF_046742065.1 Oratosquilla oratoria | reverse complement strand
AGGAGGGAGGGGGTGAGGAGGGGGGGTTGTAATGTCCGTACCAGCTTGTTAACTGCCGCGCGTGAAATAATGTCAGGTGTCCACTGCCTTTTAGAAATATTAATATTAGGGCATTCCTCAATTAATGCTGATTCAACTATTTTCCTCCTGAAACCGCAGTGGGACTTGAACACTAATCTGGCCTTACCACAATCGAAAGAATGATTCTTATTTTTGACATGAAGAAATACTGCCGAGTTTTCTTGCCCATACCTAATTGACCTTTTATGTTCTGCCAATCTAGTGTTCAAGTCTCTCCCGGTTTGACCCAAGTAAACCAAATCACAATCTTTGCAGGGCAAACAATAAACACCAGGTGACTCAACTTCCTTTGGTTTTTGTTGAACGTTCACAATTTGCTTACGCACGGTGTTAGGATAGTGATAGGCAATAGTGAGACGTTCATGAGGAAACAACTTAGTAGAAGAACTGATGGTATTATTGAATGGAATTTTTAAAATGTCCTTAAAGGAGCGGTGAAAACTTGAGGGGACGGAAGTTTTAAAATGGTCCAGAAATTGAGGACTTCCAATCCTGAAAGCCCTCAAGAAAAGGCCAGAGGCAACACTTTTCTTAACATTGTCAGGGTGATTGCTAAAAAAGTAAAGGTAACTCCCTGAGTGGGTGGGCTTACGGTACACTGTAAAGAATAAATTATCATCAGTTCTTCGTATCAAGATATCCAAGAAAGAGATTTGGTGTCCTTCTTCCCATTCAACTTTAGATTTAAGATTCGGGGTCAATTGGTTCAATTTATCATGGAACACTTCAAATGGGCACCAACTGTCATCCCACGCCGAAAAGATATCGTCTACGTACCTGAGCCAAATCATTTCGGGCGGTTTGATGCTGGGCAAAAGGGTACACTCAAAATACTCCTTGTATAAATTGGCCAAAACAGGAGGGTTGGTAACTTTCAGTTCATTAATGCAATTATCAGTTGTGATGTTACGGACTTGTCTGTTAAACTCGGCGGCTGCGTTCTTGAGGGGATTTTTGGTGAGTTTTTCATAAGTGGCCGAATCATTAAGCAACTCATAGGCTTTCTTAACATAAACAGACTGATCTAAAATAACAATATTGCCACCTTTGCAGTATGGGTTCCAATTTGTCTCCTGTTTTGGCCAATTTATACATGGAGTATTTTGAGTCTACCCTTTTGTGTAGATCGGATAGACTGGAAGGGATTTGAATACTAGGATGATTGAGCATAAACGTTCCATTAAATATGCACAAGAGAGCTCAGCTGTGTTCCAACATATTAAGCAATTTAAACATTGTTTAGATTGGGACAAAGCTGAGCTTATTCATAAATCCAGATGTGAGTTCAGGAGAAAAATGGTAGAATCTACTATCATTGAATATCAGCCCAACATGAATATTTCAAAGGGGCAATGGTCCCCGGATATAATTTCCGGACTCTTCATCACCAACCTATTGAAAGCTCATTTGCCTCCTGACCTCACATACGGAGTGAGCCGAGGGTAGAGACATCTTCCCATGTTCCCCTTTCTTTTGTTAAGGGTGCTACTTAAGCAGCACGCTCTCTCTTAATTGTATCTACTGAAGAGGATTGCAGTTTTCAATCGAAATATATAGATTCCCCGTTTCCAGTCTTTTCTACTCCAACAGTGGTTTCTACGTTATTGGCAAATGTGTGATTACATTTTTCACCTGTAATATATATATATATATATATATATATATATATATATATATACAACAAGAGCTCTTTCCCCCTTATAAGAGAGATAGTTAAGTCAGAGGCACGAACCTATTCCCACTCATCTCACTCCCCTCCACCAGCCATTCCATCCCTCACATCTCAACTCCTAATGAATGACGGGTCACCTCTGTATCCGCCAACTGCCCTGGGTCAAACGCAATGCAGTAAGACAAAGTACATCCACAACAAGGCCGCTTCACTTAATCGGCGGCCCCCCCCCTATATATTTATATATATATATATATATATATATATACATATATATATATACATATATATATATATATATATATATATGTATATATATATATATATGTGTGTGTGTGTGTGTGTGTGTGTGTGTGTGTGTGTGTGTGTGTGTGTGTGTGTGTGTGTGTGTGTGTGTGTGTGTGTGTGTGTGTGTGTGTCTGTGTGTGTGTGTGTGTGTGTGTGTGTGTGTGTGTGTGTGTGTGTGTGTGTGTGTGTGTGTCTGTGTGTGTGTGTGTGTGTGTGTGTGTGTGTGTGTGTGTGTGTGTGTGTGTGTGTGTGTGTGTGTGTGTGTGTGTGTGTGTGTGTGTGTTTGTGTGTGTGTATGTATATATATATATGTATATGTATGTGTATATATATATGTATGTATGTATATGTATATATATGTATATGTATATATATATATATATATATATATATATATATATATATATATGCACACACGAAGGGGTATCGTAAAGCTTAATTATCACCCGGAAGTTATTCAGCTGTATCGATGAAATTTTGTCAGTATAATCAGTGGTCCTCATGTGCGTGATGTTTTTTTTTTTTTTTTTTTTTTTTTTAACACGTGGCGCTTGATGTCAATAACCTGCAAGATGGAAATGATTGAGGCTCGCAGCGTGATTAAGTTCCTGCATTTGAAGGGTTATAGTGCCCGGCAAATCTATGGTAAAATGAAGGCCCTCTGTGGTGATGATTGCCCGTCATATAACACTGTTGTGAGATGGAAAAGGAATTTTCAAAATGCCCACATGTCCCTCACAGACGAGCCAAGAACTAGACGACCATCACTCACGGACAGTGCGGCCACAGTGAAGAAACTAGAGAATCATATCCTGGAAGACCGACCAGTAACCATACACGTGATCATGCATGGTCTTAGTTACGGCAGTGTGTGGAAAATTAAACTGTACATGTCTAAGGTGTCAGCACGCTGGGTTCCGCGCTGACTGACTCCTCTCCAAAGGCATACATGGCGTGACCTGTCGAGGCAGATGCTGACTCTTTTGGAGCAGGATGAAGAGGATTTCTTTGGTCGTCTGGTAACTATGGACAAAAATTGGATCTATCTGTATGATCCAGAGACCAATAAGATGAGCAAGGAGTGGAAGCACACCACATCCCCTCCTCCAAAAAAGGCTAAGGTCCAGAAGTCCGCAGGGAAGGGCATGCTGTCGGTTTTTTTGGGACTGTCGTAGAGTCATCCTCACATACTACCTTGCAAAGAGTCAGAACATCACTAGTGCATACTACTGCACACTTCTGAACAAGTTGCGAGAAGCTCTGAAGAAGAAACGCCGAGGTATAATCACCAGAGGAGTCCGTCTCCTTGCCGACAATGCATCCGCTCACTTATCTCAAGCTGTGGTTGTGGAAGCAAGACGATGTGGCTATGAAATCTTGCTGCATCCGTCGTATTCTCCCGATCTCGCCCCAAAGCGACTTTTTCTTGTTCCCAGAGATGAAAAATCCACTGCGGGGTCGGCGATATGATGACACAAATGACGTCACTCAAGAGGTGGAACAGTGGTTTTCAAAGCAATCTGAGGACTTCTACAACGGCGGCCTGTGGAAGGTCAAAAAACGATGGGAGAAATGTATGACTCTGGACAGTGACTATGTAGAGAAGTCTTAAGGATCACAAATAAAGATTAAGTTTCTGACTCGTTTACTTCATGGTCATAATTAAACATTTACGATACCCCACGTATGTGCTATGTGCATATATATATATATATATATATGTGTGTGTGTGTGTGTGTGTGTGTGTGTGTGTGTGTGTGTGTGTGTGTGTGTGTGTGTGTGTGTGTGTGTGTGTGTGTGTGTGTGTGTGTGTGTGTGTGTGTGTGTGTGCGTTGTGCGCGCGCGCGTGTGTGTATGTGTGTGTGTGTGTGTGTGTGTGTGTGTGTGTGTGTGTGTGTGTGTGTGTGTGTGTGTGTGTGTGTGTGTGTGTGTGTGTGTGTGTGTGTGTGTGTGTGTGTGTGTGTGTGTGTGTGTGTTGTGTGTATGTGTGTGTACAGTATATGTGTTATGTGTGCAACAGAAATGCTTGGGAGGGATGTTTGAATCAGTTTTATTGTGGCGATAGGCGTACATGGAGTGCAATATGCCCACTATAAGACAGCCAATTCTAGACTGGAATGAGACTCGCTGCGCAGAGTGAGAGAGGCCATGCCTCGTGCACATATGAATGTGGCCTTGTGTCCATATGAATGAGACCTTGTCAGCCGTATCAGAGTCTTTTTAGGAAGCGTCACTGGTGGTCGGACATGCTACGACACTGTGGCGCCCTGATTGTGTTCAGTGCTAGAGCACCTTATAGCATTACACCACATACACCCCCACCCCGTCCGCGCTCGCATGACCATTGGGAAGGGGATGCCTATCCGCGAGCCGTGGCGAGTAGCGGGGCCAGAATTGGGGGGATCCGCGCATGAGGACGGCAGGTACTCCACCGAGGGATGGGACGCGACGGGGCGGCATCTTCGGAGGCCGGTGGTCGCTCCCGTAGTGGCGGAGGCAGCGATGCGCTAGTCGTACAGCGGCAATCCTCGTCGGCGGAGAGGGCGTTTCGGAGCTTCCAATACTGAGGGACGGAGTTGGGTAGGGCGAGGCGGTCGGACGAGAACCCGGAGGTCACGCAGGTAAGCGAGTGACCTTAGATGGTGCTTAGCCGTGCCGTGGCTCGTAGTCTCCAGAGCGTCCCGTCAGCGTCGGCGGCAGGCGACGGGTTGTCCCCGCGAAGCGCCGGCGTTGTCGGTGACGGCGCTCCTGGCGTGAATATGGGGATGACCGGATGATTATCCGTCATCCACGAGAAGTGGGGCAATCTAAACGGATATGGCTTACGTTTGGATGCGGCCAAGGTGGCAGCAAGTGTCTCCAATGATAGTGGCGTGTCGGGTTTCGGCGTCCGTCGGGGAGTTGTCCGCGCACGAGGACGGGAGGTCCTCCACCGAGCAGAGAGGGCGGCCCGGTGCTG
>NC_134781.1:30055260-30067760 GCF_046742065.1 Oratosquilla oratoria | reverse complement strand
CAACTACGGTTTTCGACGAGTAAAGCTCTTGGTAAAAAATTTCTCTTTTTGCCATTTCGTCTCTACATTTAATTATTTCTCCATTCCTATCTTTCAAGCATAACATTTCCTGTCTTCCTAAAGCATGTCTACGCTCGGTCACTTAAATACTTTTACCTTTCCGAATAGTTTCTTCTATTTCATCCATGTTTCTCTTTCTTTTCTCTAATCTCTGCCTTTTGTTGATAAGCTTGTTTAGTTCTACTATTTCTATATCGTCTCTCCTGCTTTTAATCTGCATGGTCCTTCTTCTTTTAATTAGGTCATTTGTAGCTTTGAAGTATTTATTCTTATATGTTTTTTTTTTTTTTGTACTTCCTACTTTCTCTACCGATTCCCTAATGATATTCACTAAATTCAAATTAATATTTCTAACTGAAATTTCTTATTATCATCCCTAACCTTTGCAAGGCTTGTTTTCTTTTTTAAAACTAGTTTATTTCTCTCGGCTCTGAAATTAAATTTAGCTGTGCAACCTACCATTCTATGGTCACAACCTATGTTAACTTTATTTATCACCGTAACATTGCTAACGCTTTTGATCTCATCTCTTAGTATGAAGTCTATTTTGTTCTTTGTTGATCCATTTGGACATATCCACGTCTATTTGCGACCTACACGCTTCTGAAAGAAAGTGTTCATTATCCTTATGTTGTAGTTCTCTACAAAATTTACTAACATCTCGCCTCTCTCATTTCTTTTACCTACTCCAATATTACCAATGCACGTCTCATCTCCTATCTTCTTCCCAACTTTAGCATTAAAGTCTCCTATTACCAACGTGTACTTACTTTTTTCTTGATCCATTACCTGACTTAAATCATCATAGAAGGACTTAATTTCATCGTCTGAACTCTGTGAAGTTGGTGCATAAACTTTAACTATTTTTAGAGTGTATCTTTTGCAGAGTTTAATCACAATCCAAGCTACCCTGTCTGAAAAACTACTGAATTTGACTACGTTACCAGCAACTTCCCGGTTTATCAAGAATCCTACTCCACTAGATCTTTCTTTGTCCTTACCTCTATAGTAGAACAGGTGGTGATCATCTTGTAACTGTATCAGCTTTTCTTCCGCTCTTCGGACTTCGCTCAATCCTACGATGTCCCACTTGATGTTGTCTAGATCTTCCATTAAACTCTCCAGCCTGTAGTTTTCTGAGAGACTTCTCACGTTGTAAGTATAGATCTTCATTTTCTTCACGTTGTTTAATGTCCAAGACTTGGATCTGCTTGGACAGTGCTTACTCACATTCGGTGACACACTGCCCGTAAGCACACGAGGCAATGCGGTTGGACCTTTAGGAGACGATGATCCAACAGAAACGCCCAGTTTTGTTTTGGTAGTAATATTCATATTTGCTATGAAGGGGGGTTGGCAGTAATCTCACCCCAGTGCCAACTGGTTTCTGGTGACATATTTCTCTGGTGTCACCTTATTCATTATATTCGGTGAAGCCCTATATCTATAGGGTGCCCAATGGTCCACGCCGTCATTATGACGGTACCCCATATATCTATGAGGAATTTCCCTGTTTGCCATCAGGAACGTGCCAGTTAGCATTGGGTCCTGCGGCTGTGTGTTTGAGCTGCTCTTTGGCTGATCTTTCTTAGAAAACCTGTTTGATATGGGTGACCCTGCACAGATTTCCTCTCTATCGACATAGCTTTTGTAATCATTAAGATTCTCAAGCCTATCCACCACGTCAAGGTATCAACTCTCGGATAGGATGCACACACACACACACACACACATATATATATATATATATATATATATATATATATATATACATATATACATATATATACATATATATACATACATATATATACATACATATATATATACATATATATACATACATATATATATACATATATATACATACATATATATACATACATATATATATACATATACATACATACATATACATACATATATATATATATATATATACGTATACATACATATATACGTATACATACATATACATATATATATATATATATATATATATATGTGTGTGTGTGTGCGTGTGCGTGTGCGTGTGCGTGTGCGTGTGCGTGTGCGTGTGCGTGTGTGTGTGGCATTACATGTGTACATATATATATATATATATATATATACACACATATATATATATATATATACATATATATATATATATATCAAATCATCTATCACGGGTCCACTGTTGAACAAGGGCCTCCCTCATTGCATTCCATGATTCATACAACCGCGCCAACATCTGCCACGTCACTCCTGCAAACTTCTCGATCTCGTTTCTCCACCCTCTGTCTGGTCTCCCTCTTCCACGCTTCCCACCTTGCGGCGTCCACTCAGTAACACACTTGCTCCATCGCTCATCAGTCGTTCGCACTAACTTAACTGCTCAATCCCACTTCCTCTCTTTTACCGCATCCACAGTATCATTCACTCTAGTCTGCTCTCTCACCCAAATTGCTCTCTTTTTGGTCTTTCAGCGTTATTCCCATCACTGATCTTTCTATTCTCTTCTTTGCAGTCCTTAGCTTTGTTTCCATCGCCTTCGTCAGTTTCTAAGCCTCACAGCCGTAGATTATTGCTGGTAGAGTGCATTGATTGTAAATTTTATGTTTCAAACATAAAGGTAGAGAGCCTCTCAGGATTTCATTATACTTACCAAACACTTTCCAACCAATTTTAATACGTCTTTTTATTTATTATAATGATCTTTTGTCACTTTCACCATCTGGCCTAAATAATTATACTCTTTAACTTCTTCAAGAGTCTGACCACCGATTATAATCCTTTTACTTTTAACTTTCGTGTTAAACATTACTTTGGTTTTACTCTTATTCATTTTTAAACCTACTTTGAGACTCTTTGTTCAGATCATTCAGCACATCTCGCACGTCTTCTGCTCTTTCTTAAATGAGAATAATGTCGTCCGCAAATATTCGCCATTAATCTTCAAATCTTGTTCTTCCCAACTCAATCTTCTGAAAATATCTTCCAAACAAGCTGTAAATAATTTGGGTGAAATTGTATCCATCCAAGTCTACTATAGATAATATATTCATACTTCGCCAAATCAGTGAAAAATATGGGGAATTCAATAAGGACACTTTGGATGTTTTTGTGGATTTCAAGCAAGCTTACGATAGTGTCTACAGGGCATCAGTGTGAAACATCTTAAGACACTTCAAAATCTAGAAGAACCTTCTCAAACTATATAAAGTGTGCTACCTCAACACAATAGGTAGAGTGAAAACCGAAGGGGAACTAACGGGCAATTTTAAAGTGACTGGGTTCAAAGAAGGTTGTCCACTGTCATGTCTCCTTTTTAAGCTGACACTAGATTGGGTGATGAGGCAGACACCAAGTGTAGTAGATAAAGTGAGAATGATTAATAGGACCTCCTGTGACCGGCCAGGCTATGTAGACCAGGGGTTCTCAACCTGGAGTTCGCGGGATGGATTATAGGGTACTTAGGTGACTAAAGAAAGATTACTTAAACATTTAAATCTGCACTCCTGCATGTGTAATATCACTGTACATTATATTTTATGTTAATGTATAACTGACGAATAAAGTTGTTATAATTTGAACTATAAAATATCCACTGCGGTACAAAATTATAACATTGTGGACTATCAAATGTCCATTACGGTGCCATTATTGCGATTTATTCAATTAGTCTTGATATATTACCATTTTATTTTCCTTGTCACATTAATGGGACTACGGGTCGATGATTTGATGACTCCCGGAGTGCGTAACGGGAAAAAAGATTGAGAACACTTGTGGTAAACGATGTGGATCGAATGGGCGAAGGTAGAAGGGAACAGGCGAATGGGAAATTTCAAGTGTGCAGGAAATGGAATGGAACTGGGATTGAATGTGAACAAGATTAAGGTGATGAAAGTTTCAATAGATGTGCGAGATGAGGACTTCATTCATCTTGGGGAACTTAATCTTGAGGTTTAGACCAGTTTCAATATTTAGGGTCAACAGTCACATCAGACAATGAAGTAAAATAAGATAAATGTGAAGATACGAACAGTAGCTGCATCTAGATGCAGTTGGGCTATTAATGATGTCCTCAAATTTAAGCTTATCTCCAAAAGAACCAAACTCCAAGCATATGCGACCATCATCAGACCACTCGCAACATAATATTATGGACGCGAAACATCGCAATTCACCAAAGAATTAGAGAGTTGACTCTTTTTGAAATGGATTATTGAGACGTATTTATGGCCCAAGTGTTCATATAGAAGGAATGGGAGATGACAATATGGTTAAGCAGATTGCTCAAAGTGTGCCAGATGATAGTAGACCTATCGGGAGGCCTGGCATTAAATGGAGTGACAACGTGAAGAATAACTTGTAGCAACTAGGAGTGGAGAACCCGAATGAGTGATGGCAAATGCCACAGTACCTCAGGCAGTGGCAACGCCTGGTGAAGGTAACAAAGAACCACATGGGTTCGCAGCTTCAGGAGTATGATATACTGCATATACATACATATACATACATACATACATACATATATATATATATATATATGTATATATATATATATATGTATATATATATTTATTTATATATATACATATACATACATATACATATATATGTATATATACATATATGTATATACTGTATATATATATACATATATATGTATATATATATATATATATATACATAGTATATACAGTATTATATGTATATATTTATATATGCATATATATATACATATATATATACATATATATATACATATATATATATATATATATATATAAATATATATACCGGTATACATATGTATATATATATATATATATATATATGTATATGAGTATGTATATGTATATGTATATGTATATATACATGTATATATACCTGTATATATACATGTATATATACAGGTATCTATACATATATGTATATCTACAGGTATATATACATATAGGTATATATACATGTATATATACATGTATATATACATGTATATATACATGTATATATACATGTATATATACATGTATATATACATGTATATATACATGTATATATACATGTATATATACATATACATATATATACACATATATATACACATACATATATACACATATACATATACATATACATATACATATACATACTCATATACATATATATATATATACATATGTATACCGGTATATATATTTATATATATATATGTATATATATGTATATATATATGCATATATAAATATATACATATAATACTGTATATACTATATATATAAAAATATATGTATATATATACAGTATATACATATATATATATATATATGTATATATACATATGTATATATATATATATAGATATATAGATATATATATACACATATGTATATATATGTATATATACATATACATATATATATATATATACATATATAGATATATGAATATATACATATAATATATATTACATATATATATATATGTGATATATATATATATATATATATATATATATATATATACATGTATATATATTGTCATGGGCTCTTGCTTGGTTTGGCCTGAGTTAATGTAAAGAGTGGAACTTAAGTCGAGTCTAGGAGTAAGTCGAGTTCCAGTTGGGAAGCAAGCCCACAACAATAAAGTGAAACGTTAAGATAATTTAGGTAGATAAACGTAAGTTCCGAGGAAAAGCAATATTTGAGACTGAATATAAATAAGGATGGAGGTAAGACAGAAGTCTGCACGAAACTTATAATAAACTATATATACAAATAAAGAAAAAATAAAGCTTTACTGTTTAACATTTACGATCATACACTCAAAGTACACTGGAACATTTAACATAAATAAATACATACAAGAGAAATAACAACAGTTAAAAACAAAAAAACATACAAAAGTAATTATATACAAGTCCAAGATTGATTAATACTATACTTGCGAACAGAACAGCAAGGCACCGATACAGCGACGAAGTACGTGAGGCCTGGGGGTTGTGTGAGTGGGGGCGGACAGCCGTGGGGGCGCTTTTTATACCCGAGGAAGGCGTGGCCAATTGTTTCATGGCAAGGTTCGAAACTCAACGTTGTGAATACGTATGATGGCCACGAATCATGTTCGAAGCCGTTAGTAGTAGGCGGGCGATTTGAAAGTGGTTCGATTCACGGTTGGCTATAACAATATATACTGTATACAGTATATATATACATATATATACATATATAATGTATATGTATATATATATATATGTTTGTGTGTGTGTGTGTGTGTGTGTGTGTGTGTGTGTGTGTGTGTGTGTGTGTGTGTGTGTGTGTGTGTGTGTGTGTGTGTGTGTGTGTGTGTGTGTGTGTGTGTGTGTGTGTGTGTGTGTGTGTGTGTGTGTGTGTGTGTGTGTGTGTGTGTGTGTGTGTGTGTGCATTCACCTTGGTCTTTGGATCACGTGTTGGACTCGTGATCGACAGCTATTTCCCTCCCGGAAGAGACCTCAGAGCTCGTATGACCGATCTATGGGAAATTATATGACCTTACACACACACACACATACACTGTTACAAACCTCTCTAAAGTACCAAAGGTTCACCGGCCTTGTGAATATCTGAAGTTTGTAACATCAAGGGAACCCTTAGACCCTATGTCTATTACGGGTTCAAACGGTCAAAAGAACTGAATAAGGTCGCCACCCAGTCGGACACCGGGGAAAGAAAATCAAACTAACTTAACTTAAAGAAATATAATTAAATAAATTATAAGTATGAAAGTTAATACAAGTAAAATGACACGAAAATAATATAACAAAGACACTATTACAATTAAACAAACATGATTTTACATAATACATCTGACTTCTGATCATACATTTGACATTATACAAAAGAATCAAGTTCGAAGGTTTTAACGGGATTGAATAGACGTAAGACCGGGTTACAGATCACCAAACAGTCATGAAATATAAGCTAATCCTAAGCCCCGATGCTACTCACTCCGCGTTCACTTATTATAGGGTTCTACAAAGCTAAGTCCTAGTAAATCTGGCTTGCTGCTATATCAAGGGAAAAGGGTACTAACCTCAAGGCTGGCATTTTGAATCTGACCCGTGTAGTAGGTCTAAGCAGGGTCTGGACAATCTTATAGACTCGTTGACAGGTGCGTGACGAGGCAATACGCTCGTAGCTCATTGGATACTACAAGGGGGGCGGGATTTACCTAGCCTGACGAGCCTACATTGTTTAAGCGGGAAATACAAACGAAATATTTTTACGTCACGGCCTGTGACGTAGCAGAGACGCATGCGCAATGGACACTTGAATAATCAACATATTACAAAAAACAATCGATATTATTATAAACTAATACCATAGTTACATTAATAGATACATACAATACATAATAAAGAAAATACCTTACGGTGACATATATTTGGTCATAACTAAAGCAGCACAATACGAACACACGTAACATGACATCTCCTCGAAACAACAATTACAATTACATATTTGGCAATTATACATCGCAGATGTAACACCTCCCCACCAAAAGAGAAAAAATTCTTGAAAATAATTTTTTTCTTTACTTTCGGCAGATATGTGCTATGATCTAGACAGACAATCTGCTATCACATTATTCCTCCCAGAAATATGTTTTACATCTAGATTATATTCTTGTAAAAATAGACTCCACCTAGTTAAGCGGAGGCTCTTCTCCTTGAACTTCTGAATATATTTTAAGGGATGGTGGTCAGTGAACACAGTTACATTTGCGCCAGCAGGGATATATACATCAAAATGTTTCAAAGCCAAAATAATGGATAATATTTTCTTTTCAATTGTGGAATACTTTTTCTGGGCCACATTCAGTTTTCTGCTGAAGTAACTCACAGGATGATCCACAGTGTCTTTAGCTTGTAATAGTACGGCACCAACACCAATATTGTTGGCGTCACAATACAGAGAAAATGGTTTCGAGAAGTCTGGGGCCTGCAACACTGGAGCTGTACACAAAAGGCTCTTCGCTTGAACAAAAGCGGTGTTGCAAGACTCAGTCCACTGGAACTTGGCTCCTTTCTTTAGCAGGTCGGTTAAAGGAGCTATTAAGGAAGAGAAATTATAGATGAACATTCTATAAAAGGCAATGGTTCCTACAAAACTACGAATCTCCTTCTTGGTCTGAGGTACTGGAATTCTGAGAATTGCTTCCACTTTGGCTTGGGGCGGAGCCAATTCTCCTTGTCCGATCACATAACCAAGATAATGCACCTTGGCCTGAACAAATTCACACTTTGTTAGATTGAGCACCAAATTGGCAGACACTAACTTGTCAAAGAGTAAGGTTAGACGATCCAAATGATCCTGCCAAGTGTCACTATACACTACGACATCGTCGAGGTAGGTGACACAACTAGGTATGTCCTCGGTGATTTTATTCATTAACCGTTGGAACGTGGCAGGGGCGTTGGTCATACCAAAGGGCATAACCTTACATTGGTAAGTCTTTCCCAATGCGGCGAAACAGGAGATAGACTGGGCACGGGGTGTCATGGGCACTTGCCAATATCCACGGAGCAGATCTAATTTAGTTATGAAATGTGCCCCTCCTACTCTATCTATACACTCTTCTAACCTAGGTAAGGGGTACGAGTCCCTTTTAGTCACTGCATTCACGCGTCGGAAATCGACACAAAACCGCTGAGTACCATCTGCTTTCGGAACTAAGATCACTGGCGAGCTCCACTCACTTTGTGCTGGCGTAATTAAACCGTGGGCCAGCATATAGTCTATTTCCTTTCTGATTATGGCTGCTCGTTGCGGGTTGACACGATACTGTGCCTGCTTAATAGGCTTCGCGTCTCCTACATCAACATCATGCAGAATTAGGTCAGTTTTTCCAGGAGTATCTCGAAAGACCTCCTGATACTTACTTAATAAGGCAGTTAAGTCCTCCCGTTGTGCGGCCGTGAGGTGGTCCAGCTTATCCACTACCTGGGGCCACCCTCCTGCATTCTCCTTCCACGGCATCTCTAAGGTGGGGGAAATAGTGTCCTCGTCTACTTCATGCATGAGAGAAACCGTACAAACACTCGTGACAGTTTCACCCACCGGGTTCTGCTCCCTTTCTCGATACAACTTTAACATATTTATATGGCATAATTGTTGACTCCGTCTCCGATCTGGAGTGGCAACAATATAGTTTAGTTCCCCTACTCGTTTCACTACCTCATAGGGTCCACTGAACTTTGCCCTTAAGGGGTTACCTTGAAAAGGCAGCAGGGCCAACACACTATCACCGGGATTAAATTCCCGTATTTTGGCATTTCTGTCATAATGTCGCTTCATTCTTTCCTGAGCACTCATTAAATTTTCTCTGGCCATTTCCCAACACGCGGCCAACTTACCTTTCATGTCAGTCACCGACTTCGACATGTCCTTAGGGGCAGAACTATGTCCTTTCAATAAACATTCTTTCGGGACTTTAAGGGGTCCTCGAACCTCGTGCCCGAAAACTAATGCAAAAGGCGAGAGGCCCAACGATTCGTTAGGTACCTCACGCACTGCAAACAACAGGTATGGTAAGGCTTGGTCCCACCCCGTATCATTTTCTAAGCACCATTTCCTCAACATTGTTTTTAACGTTTGATGGTACCGTTCAAGGGCACCTTGACTCTGAGGATGGTAAGCACTTGACGTCACTTTCGTTATCCCCAGTGTTCCCAAACTCTGCACAACCTCTCTAGATAAAAACACAGACCCCTGGTCTGTCTGTAACTCGCGAGGTAGTCCCCACTTCGTAAAGAAGCTAATCAGCTCATGCAACACCACTTTGGCTCGCACTTTACGTAGTGGTATCGCCTCGGGATACCTAGAAAAGGTATCCATCAAAGTGAGAATATACTCATGTCCCCTAGCAGTCTTAGGCAACGGTCCCACTATATCCACGACAACCTTAGCAAAGGGTTCCTCTCCTACAGGGATTGGTTTCAAAGGGGCTACAGGTACAGGTTGGTTTGGTTTTCCTACCAACTGACAAGTGTGGCAAGTACGACAGTGCTGTGCCACATCCCTTCTAATTCCTGGCCAATAGAAATGTTGCCAGATACGGTCTAAAGTTTTGCGTACACCCAAATGTCCAGAAAGGGGACTAGCATGCCCTAGCCGTAGAACTTCTTTCTGGTAGACCCTCGGCAACATAACTTGCCGTCTCTCGGACCACACTGCATCATCAGTGGGGTAAGTACTTTCCACCCATCGGCGGAATAGTACTCCCTTGTCCAAGTAATACTCCCCTGATAGTTCACTGCCACTCTCTACCCTTTCATATAGTTCCCGTAAGTCGGGATCGACACTCTGCAAGTCACTGAGACACCTTGTGTCCACCTGTTTCTTCAGGTCAAACTCTGCTTCGACCTGGGCTTCCTCACTTGGGAGTTCTTCCTCGGGGTTCATACTGTCCTCACATTCAGGTTTTCCACAGTTTTCCCCACTCGAGACCCTTACTGGTCTCACCTGGTCCTTAGACCACTCCCTCTGTGCTGCCATCGCCCTCGTAACAGCGCAAACCGGAAATAACCCCGGGTGCTGTCTCTCAAGTTGCTCGGTCTCTTCCGAAACAACCGGCACCTCCGAAACTATGGGTGTGGGACACATCTTCCCATCAACAAATCATTTCCTAATATAACATCCACACCTACAACTGGTAACTCATCTACCATCCCTACCATAGCCTGTCCCTCGTAGAGAGGCGACTGTAGGTCTATGGATACCAGAGGTACCTTGGCTAGGCCCCCTAGGGAACTTACCGTTACACTCCCTCCAACCACTGGAGTTCTCACCAGACTACTCAGTATTAGGGACTGGAGGGCTCCCGAGTCCCGTAGGATGGTGACTCGTTTCCGGTCTCCTCCTATGGATATCCAGCCTTGGAATAAAAATGGCTGATATCCCTTTAAGTGAGGTTTAAGTTTACCCTCCAATTCATCTACTTTACCCCCATCCATCTCTGATGGGCTGTTACCTATATAACTCATCAATGCCACGGCTTTGGCTTCACTCTCTCCCTGGGCCTTGCCCTTAGTGGAGGTGCTCTCAACCTTATTTGTTAAAGATACGGGCTTGACACCTTCCATCTCTCTTCGTCTCTTCCAACAATCTCTCATTTGGTGGCCTACCCTTCCGCAGTAGAAACATGACTTAATCATTGATGACTTACTACAGTCATCTTTCTTGACTTCTATGGATTTGGTAGGTGACCCACCTGATGAGAGCGAGATTCTCTGCCTATTTATTGCCAGGTCTCCTTTTCCCTTGTGAGTAACTGAGAACTTCCCTGCAGGTCTTATCAATTCATACTTATCGGCTAACACTGCGGCCTCCTCCAATTTGGAGACTTCTTTTTCCTGAAGATACAATGATACCTCTTTAGGGATGGATCTCAGATACTCCTCTACCAGTAGCAGTTCAGCCAGTCTATCGAAATCTTTATTAACCTTGTTAGATCTTAACCACTGGTCCCACAATAAACACTTTTCTCTACTAAACTCTACGTGTGAGATGTTAGGTTGTTTCCTTAGGTTCCTAAACTTTATCCTATACAACTCGGGAACGGCCCTAAGGATGGCCGTCTTTACCATGTTATAGTCCTTCGCCTGTGCGTCCTCTAGGGCGCCATATACTCTCAAAGGCTTCCCTCTTAAGTTAGTCCGCAACAGCGCAGGCCAAAACTTCTTTGGCCATGAATAATCTTGAGCCATCCTTTCAAAAATTCTAAAGTACTGGTCCACATTGGATTCATCGAACTCAGGAAGCAACCTCGCATTCTGCACTACATCAAACTCAGGTCTCCCATTCACGGTTTGAGGAATTGGTAGCACTTGTTCATTCTCTTGCAATTCAGATTTAAGTTTAAGACACTGCATTTCTAATTTAGCCCTCTCAGTTTCTTCCCTTGCTATTTCTAATTTTAATTGTAACTCGCTTAATCGAGATTCGGTGTGCCGGGATTCACCATCAGCGTCACTACCTTCCCGATCATCTAAATTCGCTGAGCCGGCAGAAGCTTGTTCTGTCGCTCTCTCTTCATCTCTCGCCGGCACACTTTCGTCTCGATCATGCAACATTGCCACTACCATGTGTACTAACTCTCCTTTATTTAACCCGTGGGTCGAACTAGCTCCAAAATAATGTGTTATCAATTTCAATTCCGGTATGGTGAGACCTTGAATTTCCTTATCTGTGGGTTTTCCTTGTACAAATTCATCTACCTCGGTTTCGTTGGTTAACCGCATCTTCCTACCTTAATATATCTATTATCACTGATCCACGTCGAACGTCTTTCCAATTTACCGTTAAATCCTGGCAATGAGGCGCCAATTAATGTTACAAACCTCTCTAAAGTACCAAAGGTTCACCGGCCTTGTGAATATCTGAAGTTTGTAACATCAAGGGAACCCTTAG
>NC_134781.1:30045260-30052760 GCF_046742065.1 Oratosquilla oratoria | reverse complement strand
GTAAATGGTTTTTGCTCATACTGTCGTTTCCTCCAGTTTGTTCCAAGTGCCCACCACTCTGTGTGGAAAACTGTTTTTTCTTCAGATCTCTTCTATAACTACCCTTTTTGAGTTTCTTTCCAAGTCCTCTTTTGTTTCTCTTGTCCCATTTAGTAAGTCTTCTCCATCAATTATTTCTGTGCCCTTCATGATTCTGTAGATGGTCAGTAGGTCGCCTCTCTCTCTTCTTTGCTCCAAAGTCGGTAACTCCAATTTAGCTGGTCTCTCTTCATATGACAAGTTTGAAAGTGCTGGAGCCATTTTTGTGGCTGCTCTCTGGATTATTTTAATTTTCTTTATATTCTTTTTGGTACTGGGGGACCACAATGTCGCCGTATATTCTAGTCTAGCCCTTATCAATGTGGCAAATATTTTTTTATTCATTTCTTCGTCCAAATAAGTGAATGCCACTTTTATTGATATTAGCAAGTTATAGGACTCTCCGACAATTTGGTTTATTTGTTTATGAGAGGACAAGTCGTTTGAGATAATTACTCCCAGATCTTTTCCAGATCCCAATTTCTTTACCTCCTTAATTCCAATTGTATATTGTCCTGATACTCAATTTTTACTTTTTTTGAACTCCATTGTGCTACACTTCTTAATGTTGAAGTCCACTTCCCATTTCTGACTCCACCTCCAAACCTTATTCAGGTCTTCCTGTAGTGATTCATAATCCGTTTCGGTTTTTACTTTCCTCAACAATTTAGCGTTGTCTACAAAGAAGCTCATGTAACATTCCACATCATCATCCATGTCATTCACATAAATAGCAAACATTATTGGAGCCAATACAGATCCTTGCGGAACTCCACTAATAACCTCCTTCCAACCTGAATATTTTTCTCCGAGTAGTACCCTCATCTTTCCACCATTCAGGAAGTCCTCCATCCAGTTTAGCAGGTTGCCTTGTATCCCTCCTATATTTTCCAATTTTTTAAATAATATTTTGTGTGATACCTTGTCGAAAGTTTTTGTAAGTCCAAGAAAGCACAATCAGCCCATCCTTCCCTCTTTTGCATTATATCTACTAGTCTTGAGTAAAAACAGATTAAATTTGTGGTACTTGATCTTCCCTGTCTGAACCCAAATTGTCTTGGGCTTATTATATCATTTTCTTCCAGGTGTTATACTCATCTATTCTTGATAATTTTCTCATAAATTTTGGCTATAGTGTTTGTTAGTGAGACCGGTCTATAGTTAGTTGGTTCTTCCTTGTTTCCTCCTGTATATAATGGTACATAGTTGGCATTTTTCCAGCTTTTTTGGTATTTTTCCTTCTTTAAGTGAACAACTTATTATGTTATATATTTTGTCCATTAGTTCTTATTTGCATTCTTTTAGAATCCAATTTGTAATTCCGTATGGGCCATGCGATTTCCTAACATCAATGTTTGTTAAATGTTCCATTAGTTCTTTTTGTGTTATTACTATTTCGCTCATGGGGGGGGGGGGTTATCGCACTTCACTTCCTCCGTCCCAATAATGTACCTTCTCTCTAGTGAAAACAGACTTCAAGTGTTTATTCATGACTTGGGCCATTTCTAGATCTTCTGTGTATTCTATATTTCCTTGGCGTGGTTTCACCATTTCCTGTTTAGTTTTAAGTTTACCATTTACATATCTATAGAATAGTTTGGATTGCTCTTTGCATTTTTCTATAATATATTTTTTTTTCATATTTCCTTTTCTCCTCTTTTCGCACTTTTACATACTCATTTCTATAGTTTATATGTATTTCCCATTTTCCAGATTTTTTATCTTTTCTCCATCTTTTCCAAGCTCTGTCTCCTCTACTTTTGTATGTGTGTGTGTGTGTGTGTGTGTGTGTGTGTGTGTGTGTGTGTGTGTGTGTGTGTGTGTGTGTGTGTGTGTGTGTGTGTGTGTGTGTGTGTGTGTGTGTGTGTGTGTGTGTGTGTGTGTGCGTGTGTATACATTTTTTATCAACCACAATGCACTTGAATTCTAAGCCATCACCATCGGGAGACCCGTGGAGGCGAACATGCAGAAATTGAAATGTGGTATGGCCAAGGACTCAAACCCGGCTAGCATGTGACAAATGCTGTAGTGACAACCGATTGCTCCATCAAGAGAAATATAAATTCAGCGCAACTTTTCTTATATAATTAATTGTATGCTCGAGTTACATACACATACACGAAATTTTGCAGTCAACCTATCTCCATTATGATAGTACATTGGTAAGTATACAAACGCGGAAAAGTATTTGTACATCACTGAATGGGTCCCAGTGAATAGAGATATATATTTTTTTCAACCACAATGCACTTCAATTCTAAGTCATCAACATCGGGAGATCCGTGGAGGCCAACATGCAGAAATTGAAACTCGAACATGGAGCAATCGGTTAAGTCACTACAGCACTTGTCACGTGCTAGCCGGGTTCGAGTCTTTGGCCGTACCAGGTTTATTTTCTGCATGTTGCCTCCACGGATCTCCCAATGTTGATGGCTTAAATTCAAAGTACATTGTGGTTGATAAAAATGTATCTCTATTCACTGGGACCCATTCAGGGATGTACATATATGTATATATATAGTTCTAGGGCACATGTTTTCACGTAGACAATTTTTATTGAAGTCAACTGCGCTAATAGCTTTGGCTATCTTAGGATTCAAATTCTTCAGTTTGAAGAATAACTTTTTGTCGTCATAGTTCAAAGTATGAACATAATCATTCATGATTTCAAAATCATGGAGAAGAGGGTGCAGTAAAAGGCGCTGCTGAATGCCAATGGTTATAATGACACAATGTAACAGTACAAAAGCTGTTGACACAAACACCGAAAACTTAAGTCTTTTCGTCTCTCACGGAGGATTCTTCAGGGTGTGAAGAACTATAAATTCGAAGGCTAACTGGGTGTGCTATTGACGAAGATGAAGCAAACAATAATGGTTTCTGGCCGACTGTCAGTCCTTAAAAAGCAGGGTGGTAAGGGTTGTGGGAGAGGTCATCGCAATTCTTTTGGGAGAGGTCACTAGAGGAAGCAGGGGAGGTCTGAATTCTGAATTCCTAGGAAAGACCACCCGCTATCGCGGGATCGGTTTTTGTGGGAAGGGAAGAATGTCTGTAAGAAAATGAAAAGATAGTAGCGTATAATAGAGGGCTATTGCCACCGGGCGAATTAGCGTGGCACGGGAGAAATGGACTGGGAGCTTGGACGGCGGCGCCGACGCCGGAATTAAAACAGATTACAATCACCAAAAGTTCAGAAAATGGTAGGAGGCGTAGTAGGAAAGGTGGAAAAACGGAAAAATCTTTAGTGGGAGGTAAACTGAAATGAGAAGATGTAGTATAAGAGAAAGTTCGAAAGGAAGCGAATTTTAGTCGAAGAAAAAGTAAGTGTAGATGTTTGTGCGTGGGTCGTGGCTATGTTCGTGAGAGGTGTGTGTGTGTATTTTACGGGAAGTGAGTAGAGTTCACTTCCCGCGTGTAGAGCGCGTTCCTGATTAGCCCCAGGTAAGGCATGAGCTCTCCTGCATTTTCCCAGGTTGGGTTTGTGTTGTATATGCTTGTAGCCTGTTAATTATTGGGCTACATGCAATATTATTATTACTATTATTATTTCATCCTTATTGCTATCACCAGTCAAAGCTGGTTAAAGGGGTGTATTATTAATAGGTACGGTTATACACGTCTTATCGTGTACACTGCACGTAGGACGGGCGCAGCTGACAGATAGTCTGTACGGTGTGGTCTAGGTGTAATGTGTTGTATCAGGTGTTTGTGTCTGTTGTGCAGTTTTTCTAGGTGTCTTGAGTGAAGTTTGTGTTTGTGTTGGTTGAGTGGACGGATGTCGGAAATTCGGTGTAGAGACTCAGTGGTTCTGAAGTCGCTCCATCGCGAACCCGTGATGAACTTGACAGCGGCATTCTGAACCTTCTGATGCTCGTAGTTATTAGTGGGACATGTCAGCTGGCTTAGTCCCGGGGACTGGCACAGAATCGGCCTGACGAGGGCTAGGTACAATCGACGTTTGGTGGTCAGTGTTGCAGTTTTGAAGCGTCTTAGCTTTCCCAGCACAGCCCTAGCCTTCGCTCCCTGCTTGCGGAAGTGTGGGGTCCAGGTAAGGCCACTATCAAGTGTGCTACCCAGCACACAGGTATGGTCCTTCACTGGGATGTTTGTGTTGTTTATTTTAAGAGTAGTGTTTGTGATTGTTCTGTTGGTTCGCTTGCAGCAGAAGTATACAGCATTGCATTTCGACGCGTTGGTCTTAATGCGCCACTTTTGCTCCCACGCGTGTGCCCCGTCAAGGATGTTTTGCATTACGTTTAACGCTCCCTGTAGCGTTTTGTGTCTGCTGATGTGGTTAGTGTCGTCCGCATACGAAAGAGTTAGAGCCTGGTTGCGTGGATAAGCTGGCTCTGGCAGGTCATTCGTATATAGATTGTACAGAGTGGGGGCAAGGACTGACCCTTGCGGTACTCCAGCCTTCGACACAAAAGGTTGGGACAGACAGCCCCGCCACTTTATTCTTATTGTCCTGTCGTCCAGGTAGTTGCAGAACAACCTTGTGAACGGCAGGGCAAAGTCGAAATTATGGTACAATTTGTACTTAAGGCCTTCATGCCAGACAGTATCGAATGTCTTCTCCACATCCTTACAAACCAAAATGACCTTACCAGGGCGACCGTCTGGCGGTCTTTGAACCCATTGAGTGATCATGGATATTACGTCGTCTGCACCGCGCCCCTGCCGAAAACCAAATTGGCAATCCCTCAGCACATTCTCCGTCTCTAGGTACACGGTCAGGCGGCGGCATAGAACGTGCTCAAACACCTTACCAAAGTACTCCAGAAGGGAGATCGGCCGGTATGAAAGGGGGAAGGAGGCGGGTTTCTGGGGTTTAGGAATGAGGATGGTGTGAGAGGCCTTGAATAGTTGTGGGAAGTACCCAGAGGCTAGTGAGCTATTGTATAGTGTCGTCATGTGTGAGATTATGTTGTCTGGCATACGTTTGAGTATGTGTGCATCGATGCCTGAGGGGCCAGGGGATTTTAGTTTTAAAGCCGAGATAACCCCTTTACCTCCTCCATAACGATAGGACAGATAAGGGGATCATCTTCATCTAACTGAGAGAGGTCAACAGTCTCGTCGGGAATGAGGTCACTATATCTGTTCATGAAGGAGTTAACACTGTGCAAGGTGCTAAAGCAATGTGGTCCTTGCACAGGATGGGGTTTAAAGACCTCACTCCATGCTGACGCCAGAAGGTTAGCTTGGTGTTGGGGGGAGTGTGCAGAGTGGTTAAGATGGTTGATGACCTTGGGTGGAGGCACAGAGCACTCCTCCAGCTGTCGTTTGAGGGTCCTCCAGAACTTGGAAGGGTCCGTCTCACAGGCGCCGGAGAGCGAGGCCATCAGTTGCTCCTCCTCACGATGTGAATCGATGTAGAGGGACTTCCTCAGGCTACTCTGTAGCCAGTGCATGTCTCGTAGGATGGCGACACGGGCCTCTAGGGGTGCTTGTAATAGATCTGTAAATCTGTTCTGTAGTGCAATGCGTAGTCTGTTAGTGCGCATAGAAGCGGTGAACGTGGCAACCTTTCGGTGCTTTGTACTAGGAATGTGCTTTTTTACAGCGTTTTTGACAAACTTTGTAAGTGAGCGCCATTCCTGCTCTATCGCCGCATGTGGAGCGTTGTTCATGTTTGTGTTGGTGTATGTCGTGAGAGTGTTTTTGAAGCCTTCCCAGTCGGCCTGACTGTAACGTAACCGAGGCTCACTGGGGATAAGGATGGGTGAGGTGGAGATGCGAAGGATTAAGGGTATGTGGTCTGAGAGGGTGGGGGCACCGGGTGAGATAGTAGAGTTGAGGAAGAAAGCTCGGCTGTTGGAGAACACCAGGTCGGGCTTACCCTGCGATCCATGACCTATGAATGTGGGAAAGTCCGGACCTAGGAACTTCAGCCGGTGAAATATAGTAAGAGAGTGCAGTTGCCGACTCACTAAGCTGCTGTTGTGCGTTCCAGAGGAGGTTAAAAGAAGTTTCTGGGTGAGGTCACTAGAAGGAGAAGGAAATGTCAAATTAAATCTCTGGGTGAGGTCACTAGTGGAAGGCGAGGACGACGGGAGTTTCTGGGGGAGGTCACTTGGAGAAGCGGGCGAAGTCGAAAGGGGGCCCTGGGTGAGGTCACTAGGGGGGTAGGGTGCATATATATATATATATATATATATATATATATATATAGATATATATATATACATATATATATACATATATATACATATATATATGTATGTATATTTATATATATACATTATATATGTATATATATATATATACACACCTGTATGTTGTGCTTTACTTCTCTTCTCTTTTCTTTGTACTTCTCATGTGATTCCCTCGTCCTATTTTGTAACCAATCTGTGAAAGCTCGCTTCTTCTCTTATACATCCTTCTTTCCTTCCTCATCCTACCACTCACTACCCTTCCTTCTATTTCCTCCAGTCCTCCTTGTTCCACATACTATCTTTGCACACCTTATCACTCCCTCCTTAAATCATCCCCATTCCTCCTCCACTCCTAGTTCTACTCTATCCTTTACTCCCTCCCACTCCTCTCTCAGCTTCTTCTTGTACTCTCTCTCATTTAAGCAGTTCACTCTAAGCACCTCCCTACCTTTTGTCCTTTTCCTCTTTCTCCATCTATCCTCCACTTTCAACTTACCTTCCACCAAAAAATGATCTGATATTCCCCCACTCTCTCCCCTTAGAACTTGTACATTCTTAACTCTTCCTAATATACTCCTATCTACCACTACATAGTCCACTAACACTCCATCTACCACCCTCCCATCCACCACCCTCTCCCATGTGTACTTATGCTTGACTTTCTTCCTAAACACTGTATTTGCTACCCTCAACTCTCTAGACACATCTCCACCATCAATTCTCTTTCCTGGAACTCCACATTTCCTAACCACTCCTTCTATTGGTTCATTTCCTACCCTAGCATTAAGGTCTCCCAATACTACTCCATTGACGTTTCTCCCTAATCCCTCTATGCACTCATTTAAATCTATCCAAAAAGCCTCCTCCCTTTCTTCTACACTCTTCTCACTGTCAGGGCCATATGCACTTACAAAAACCCACATCTCCCTTCCCAGCTTAACCTTCATCCACATTATCCTTGATGAAACCTCCTTCCACACGCTTACCTATCTCTTCACTTATTAGTATAGCCACCCCTTCTCTCCCTCGCCCTCTCTTCACTCCTGAGAACCTTCCAACTACACTCCCAAACTCACACTCGCCCCTCCCTCTCAACTTAGTTTCACTCAAAGCCAACTCATCCATCTTTCTTTTCACAATCATATTGCCTATCTCTTCCCTTTTACTCTCGTCTGTACTACATCCACGCACATTAAAAGACCCAAACCTTCGGGTACTGGTTGGAAAACTCCTAGACCCTCTTATTGCCTTTACTTTTTTTAGG
>NC_134781.1:30030260-30040260 GCF_046742065.1 Oratosquilla oratoria | reverse complement strand
ATGAATGTTCTTTGTGTGTTGTTATTTATTCTCAAAGTATTTTGTGAGTTGTTGTTTTTGATATTCCTCCTCCTCTCTCGTATGTGTAGAAACTAGTTATTTTTAGATTTGTAGGGCAGGACTGAAGGACGTTTTTGAACGAGTATCATGTAGTTTACATGATGGTATTTTGTAGAATTGTAGTTGTCTGCGGCAGACAATGTTACCAATTCATTTATTTATTTATCTATTTATTTACTTGTTTCTCTACTTATTCATTCATATATTTATTTATTCACTTATTTATTTATCTAATTATGTTTATCAATCCATGTGTTTGTTTCTTTATTAATTTTACTTATTGGGAAGAGGCGTTGGAGGCGCGTTGGGGGGGCTTTAGGGGGTAATGAGATGGCGTTGGGGGCGTTGGGGGGGGGCGTTGGGGGGCGTTGGGGGGCGTTGGGGGGCGTTGGGGGCGTTTGGAGGGAGGCGTTGGGGAGCTTTAGGTGGTAATGAGATGGCGGTGGGGGGGCGTTGTGGGGGGGGCGTTGTGGGGGGGGGGTTGGGGGCGTTGGGGGGCATTGGGGGCGTTTGGGGGAGGTGTTGGGGGCGTTGGGGGACATTTGGAGGAGGTGTTGGGGTTATTAAGAAGTAATGGGATGGCGTTGGGAGGATGTTGGGGGGCGTTGGGGGGGCGCGTTGGGGGGGCGTTGGGGGGGGGCGTTGGGGGGCGTTGGGGGGCCGTTGGGGGCGTTGGGGGGCGTTGGGGGACGTTGGAGGACATTTGGAGAAGGTGTTAGGGCATTAGGGGGTAATGGGATGGCGTTGGGGGGTTGGGGGCGGTGGGGGCGTTGGGTGGCATTTGGGGGAGGTGTTCGAGAACCAAATGACACGATGGATTTTCGCTTCAACCCCGTGAGAGACCTTTGTCAGCTTGAGGGTTAAACGGGATTAAGTAAGCCTTGATTAAACCCTTTGAGAAAAAAGTTCAACTGATAAGACTCCGAGGAAATATCAGGGAGTCCCCTTGGTAAGAACTCTTCCTCTTTCACGAACTTCTTTCCCTGCAGGTCGTCCGAGAGGATTGTCTCCCCGACTCCCCATCTTCAGAACCCGTCAACATCCTCATCTCCATCCGATGGTGCGGCCCCGAGGAGCTGGCCCTCGGTCTCCGGACCGAGCCTAAGGTCTCTCTCTGTCTTTAGGTTTAAGATGTACAGTAAATAGACAAGATTTTTTTTTTTTTTTTTTTTTTTTTTTTTTTTTTTTTTTTTTTTTTTTTTTTTTTTTTTTTTTTTTTTTTTTTTTTTTTTTTTTTTTTTTTTTTTTTTTTACCAAAAGAGTGGTTAGCAAATGGCAAAGACCTAGTAACCACGTATTAAGCGCTGAAACAATTGATTGTTTTTAGAGAAGATGAGATAACTTTATGGATAAGGATGGCAGGTGGTAATGGACGTGGAACTGCCTAATGTAGGCCTTATAGTCTCTTGCAGTCTCTTTCATTCCTATGTTCTTATGTCAATTTTGATTGTATTTCCACCACAACCGGCGACTGCTCACCTCCCACACACAAATTGGTGACGCAGAAACGTCCTGCAACACAGACAAAAGGCCAAAACTTCTTCCCAAAGGGGCCGTTGCCATCCACCATGGGGTTGTGGTTTCCAGTCAGTAAAATTCGAGGCCACATTCATGAATATCACCCGCAGCCTCACAGTGCATGTGTGTGTGTGTGTGTGTGTGTGTGTGTGTGTGTGTGTGTGTGTGTGTGTGTGTGTGTGTGTGTGTGTGTGTGTGTGTGTGTGTGTGTGTGTGTGTGTGTGTGTGTCTGTGTGTCTGTGTGTGTGTGTGTGTGTGTGTGTCTGTCTGTGTGTGTGTGTGTGTGTGTGTGTGTGTGTGTGTGTGTGTGTGTGTGTGTGTGTGTGTGTGTGTGTGTGTGTGTGTGTGTGTAAAGCCATGACTTAGCTGTCGTCACCAGACTGGTGTGTCGCCACACCAATGCTCAAGCCAGTTATCTCCGTTTCAAGACGGATCAACGTATATAATTTATTATGACTGACGTCATACCATTTTATTACTCAAATCAAGATTAGCAGCCCGTTTTCTTCCTGTCTTGATCGCCTGAGAACTGTTTTAGCCAGGTAACCCACGTATCAAATAGTGCAGGCGTCGCACTATGAGGCAACGCCAGATGGGCCCAGATGATGGGCTAGTTCGATTAGTTTAATAAAATCGACTGGCCATAACCAAAATTTTATATAATGACCACCATCTCCCATCCCCCCGGTTAAAATACTGTCGTAATCTTTCCAGTTTAATAATTCATGGGAGAGACTTTACCATAGCCAAGAACACCGGAATTTTTTTTTTTTTTTTTTTTTTTTTTTTTGTCTTTTTTAGCATTTCTCTTTAACACCGAAATAGATGAACGTACATATAATATAACTGTCCCTGCTTATAGATACCGTTCCACCATCTCCATCAGACCCTACGTGCAAACGTTGTCGATGACGCTGCATATCATGAAACGTATGAGCGGGCGAGACTGCTAAAGCGGTGAATCCAACGGGGCTTCGAAGACAGTTTCAAGTCATTTGGACGAAGAACATTCCGAGATCGCGGAGACCTCCTACGGGAGTCTCCCGAAGTAGGTATGAGTTCAGAAGAAGTAATGACGATGATGACAACAATCTGTTGGTGAAGCATGGTCCACATCAGTGGTACCCCAACTAGGGGACGCACCCCCCTCCCCCTCAGGGAGGCGTGAGGAAGATATGAAGGGGGCGTGAAGTCATCAGCTAAAAAAAAAAAAAAATTATATAGAGTAATGAAATTTTTCTAAGAAGAAATATCCACCGTTACATACTTGCGAAGTATAATTCTATCAGTCACCCCAACCCATTTTCTATTAAGATATAGATAAAAAGTATATAAGCAGAAAAAATATATAGTTTTATATGAATGAAAAAATGTGGGGGGGGGGTGAGGAGGCTGTTTCTATTTCCCCGGCTTAGAGTAGTCTTAGAAAGTGTTCGGCTTATGTGAAAAAAAAGAAGGAAAAATACAAAGATATCTTGGGCTCAACTGTCACCTACAAAGTTAGAGATAGTCTCTGTCTAAAAGATTAGTGCCTCAGATACTTGCGCTGGGAGACTACAGGCTCTTGTTAGATCTATTTTTCCATACTCATATGAGATTTGGTTTCCCACTAAAGCATTCAAATCACCAAGACAGTCTCCTGTAAAGATCCTGGGACACAACTGGGAAGATCGGATATAATAACAGAAAATGTTCCTGGTGCCAATGGAGACAGGTGATCTCACATATTACCAAGCACTATTTCCTTTTCTTTCTTTCTTTTTCTTTTTTTTTCTTTTTTTTTTTGGGGGGGGGAGGGATTACGACGGTACGGCTCGCCTCCCAGATAGTGACCCTGCTCACAGGGTCATTTCCGAGGGGAATTGCTAAAAGTAGACAAAGCCACCCAATCGGTACCATGGTAATTTGCTTTCGAAAAGTATGCTGCGTGGTTTGGGTTCCTATGGGTACCACTGAAGACTTTCTTTTAACAATCCTCAGCTATCTAGAACAAAATCAGACTGGAGCCAGTAATAAAATGGCCTTGCGACACTCAAAAATTCTGTAAAGTATGGCCGACCTCTAGAAGGAGCCATCGTGTGAGAGGTACTAGGTTACTCCATCCCCTTTGTTTTTGTTTCACAAGCACTTGATAAGGACTATCTTGAATGGCCCTAAAAATGATGACCCACAGTACCTGCGCGTGGCCAAGGAACAAAAGTGAACACCGCATTCACCCTTCACCCTTAACTCTGCATTTCGCCTTCATACTCCCAGGCTTCCTACAAGAATCCTTGGAATCCTTTTTCAGTATCCTACCCGCCCTTCGGTCTTGCAGAGGCTATTTCATCCTGCCTGTCTACGGATGATTTTCCCGTTGCCTTCTGCCTGGTACAAGTACTGCAGGGAAAGATACGTTTTCATGTAGTTGTGAATTTCTTCAAATGATTTTATTATCCTATGACGTAGCCACATCACGTGATTTCTTATACGTTCAGTTCGGTTACGTCCCCCCTACCCACACCTCCATACCAATTTTATGAAGGGGTTAGGATGTATAGGTGATTAATATAATAGGTAATTTCTAGGTAAACAAAATTGCCTTCTCATACTACATTACGTAGCTTTGTTGTGATGTTTCTTCCGTGTTGGTTGAGCGCCAAACGATTTGATTCAGCTGGAGAACGCCATCTAGATTGAAGAGGTAAACGACTTTGGGACACAAATGACCTCAGACCTATTACGTTCGACTTAATAGATTTGTTTTCAGGCCACTTCATTCAGGTGACGGGTCCCCGAGGATGGGAAGGGCACTGAAAAACCTCTTCGACTTCTTGACGACCTTAGGATAGTTTGATCTGACTGTCGCCAGGCGATTTTTTTCTATGCGTTGGAGAACTTGGCATCTCTACTGATCTGAAGACCCATTGCTTCTGACATCGCAACTCAGTTGATTAAAATCGTCTGGCGGCAGCTAGAAGAGAATATGTAAAATGGGTCACAGAGAGTTTGAAGCCCTTAGGTATATTTTAGTCTGGTTTTCATCAAACAGTTTTGTTTGATTGCTCCCACGATAAGGAGAGGAGAAGCAGGAGGAGAAGAAGGGAGAAAACTGACGAGGAAGGGGGAGGAGAAGGAGGAAGAGGATAAAGTTATGGAGGAGGAGACGAAGGAGAAGGAGCAAAGGATAAGGGAGAAAGAGGAGGTGGAGGAAGAGGGAGGAGGAGGACGAAGTTAAGGAGGAAGAGGACGAAGTTATGGAGGAGGAGGAAGAGGAGACGGAAGAGGATGGGGGAGGAGGCGTGGAGAAGGTAGTGAGTAATGTGTGCTCAGTTGTTATAAATCTGTGAAATAAATATATAAAAAAACGAAAAAAAAAACACGTAAATGTGTTTTAGTCCATCCCGTTCCTAAACACTGGGAGTTGTGGTGGGCCACTGTTTCACGCTTAACTGCGGCCGAAGCCATCACATTCGCCCTATTGACTATATATATATATATATATATATATATATTTATATATATATATATATATATATATATATATATATATATATGGAAATAAACTCATCTGCTGGGATTCGAACCCTCGCCTGAGCGGCTTGCGTCTTATAAGACGAAGACCATACCAACACGCCATCCTGACCCTTCAAAACGAAACGACTTAGTTCACGGTCCAGTCGTTCCGCCGAGGGCACCCGGGTGGAACGTGATATGTACTGTATATCATCAAATCCTTTATGCAGGCTAGACTACCGACAAGTGTTTGTGTCAATTGACATTTTATATATGTATGTATATATATATATATATATATATATATATATATACATATATATATATACATATGTATATGTATATATATACATATATGTATGTATCACATATATGTATATATATATATATGTATATATATAATGTATATCTATATATAGATATATATATGTATATATATAAATGTATGTATATATATATATATATATATATATATATATATATATATATACTAAGACTTTAATCCCCCTTATATGTGGGTAGCCAGCTTAAAGAATAATTTACCTTGATTCTTTGTAGACTCACTCTGCCCTATTCAGTCACCCTTTGCGATATGCAGGGGGAAATATGGTGACGGAGTTCTTGTCCCTCTACCAAGGGAGTGAGTTGGCTCCGTACACCCTTCACAGGAACCGCTGAAAACGCCACATTTGCCCTGTGTCTATGGATAACCGTGCTAGATGCCCTCATGTGATCAGGATTTACTGATTATAATATTGCCAATCTTTCTTTCCAAGACTTTTTTTCCATTGCACCATACATGATGTTTAGATCATGGATAGAGTTGAAACAATGGAAAATTCAGCTAGAATGAGGCCAATTGGTCCGTAAATAGGACGCACTAGCATGGGTGGGCCAACTTATTAAGTGTGAGTGGCAGTAACAGTCAATTTTTTTATACGTTTTCTCACATACCAACGGAATAAGATTGTAGGCCTGCATACGAGATTGGGCCCCCTCGATCCTTCACTTCACCTCTTATAAGGACACCAATCCGCCACCCAGAGCAGCATGCGGTTACCAATGGTCATACAAAAGAAGTTGGAGATTTATCGATTATTTGTTTCAAGGTGAACTCTGGCTTTTGCGTGCCAGATAAATGTCGTCAATGTGCCAGGTTTTTCACGTGTGCTAAGTAAACAAAGCGGATGGCCTCAACTCTTCTACCTCCGACTTGAAAATGATTTCGACCCACAAGGACCTCTTTCATAACCAGGGTCCCCTATCCACTGGGTCCAAAAGTCCAAGGTCCAACCCCGGTAATCGCCTTTGGTCAGTCAGAATAAAGACTATGAAGCTAAGAGACGGGATTCCTTCTCCAAAAGGCTTTAAGTGAGTCAAAGATGGTAGGGGAGGAAGGGGGGGTGGGTTGTTAATCCCTTATCGCTCGAGTGATCACTCTTTACGAGCGGAGATACGGGAGGGAGAAACAGAGGGGGGGAGGGGGAGAGCAGGCGAATGTTGTGGTAGTGGATGAGGGGGCTAGACGGTGGGGGGTTGGGTGTTGGGGGGTCAGTAAGGGGGTGATAGCGGTTCCATCGATTATAGGAGTAGTTTACGTGTGCTTGCCCCCCCCCCCCCACCAATGGGTGAGGTTGGTCAACCTAGCCTGGGGTTAAACACCCTGTTGAGAATTGGTTCATTTTCGTCTTTCTTCGCTGAACATGTCCAATAAAAGATTAGCTTCTTGCACCCTGGGGAATTTAAATCTAATTTATTTAAACGGTGAGTCCTAAGAAACTTTATTTATCTGTTTAGTATCTACCTATCTATCTATCTATTTATCTATTATCTACCTATCTATCTACCTGTCTACCTACCTATCTACCTATCTCTACCTATCTATCTATCTATCTATCTATCTATCTATCTATCTATCTATCTATCTATCTATCTATCTATCTGCCTATATCTACCTATTTATCTATCTATCTTTCTATACGTCTACCTATCTACCTCTCTATCTATTCATATATATAGAAATGGTTAGCGTGCCCGTTATTCTAAATATTGATACAGATATATATATATGTCTAATATAATATAAAATATAAGTCCCCGCGGTCCAGGTAAGGGTGGTTTCGTCAAAAGGTAAGTCTCCGCGGTCCAGGGTGGTTTCGTCGATTTTGTTAAAACCCCTCAATTGCTCAGTCGGCGTGGCAATCTGCGGACACCTCCCTGTAAGCCTATTTCGCACATTTGTAGATCATCATCCTGTGCGATATGTTGTTACAGAGGACAGTTAGATGTCTGCAACGGAAGCCATATTGTCGTTATTCAAATGGAGGTTGGAGGTACGAGTACATTTGCTATTGTGTTTGCGAATTTTGATGATTAACATTATATCATCTTGATACTTGGTATCTTTATAATTACTTTTGTCGATTAATTTGTAATAATAGGTTTTTTAGGGAAGAAGGAATCAAATGAAGCCATTATATTAAATGTAGATACTTTGCAGTAAGTGAAATGCGCCAAAAATTGTGAGTTTGGAAAAGAAATATAAATATATACTAATAATAAAAATTAAACCATTTCAAAGGTGACACATTTTAAAAATGGTACATGTCTGTAAGTTCTCCGAGGTCGTAAGTTCTCAGAGACAGTAAGCCTTTCGAGACTGTAAGTTCTCCGAGACTGTAAGTTCTCCGAGGGTGCAAGTCCTCCGAGGGTGCAAGTCCTCCGAGGGTGCAAGTCCTCCGAGGGTGCCAGTCCCCCGAGGGTGCAAGTCCTCCAAGGGTGCAAGTCCTCCGAAGTTGTAAGCCCTTCGAGGCTGAGCGCCTCCGAGGTCGTAAGTCCTACGAGAGTGCAAGTCCTCTGAAGTTGCAAGTCCTACGAGGTTGTATAATAAGTCCTCCAAGGTAATAAGTCCTCCAAGGAAATAAGTCCTCCAAGGTAACAAGTCCTCCAAAGTAACAAGTCCTTCAAGGTAACAAGTCCTCCAAGGTCGCAAGTCCTCAAAGGTCGCAAGTCCTCAGTGTGTCGCAAGTCCTCAGTGTGTCGCAAGTCCTCAGTGGTCGCAAGTCCTCAGTGGTCGCAAGTCCTCAGTGGTCGCAAGTCCTCACTGGTTGCCATGTTCCCTTGAACTGACCAGGAAAAAATGTCCCTTGGGTTCGGCCTCGGCATCGGGGCGGAACCCCAACACGGGATCCCCAGCACGGGATCCCTATCGTAGTATTAGAGCGCGGAGCGCTGCGGCCGTAGGCCGCTGTTTGTGCAACCAAGCCTCCGGCGAAGCCGGGGAGGGCGAAGCCCGCTGCTTGTATATATGAATATAGAAATCCTCTTTAATATAAAAGATAAGTCTCCGCGGTCTAGGGTGGTTTCGTCGATTTTGTTAAAAGTCTCTGCGGTCCAGGGTGGTTTCGTCGATTTTGTTAAAACCCTTCAAGTGCTCAGTCGGCGTGGCAATCTGCGGACACTTCCCTGTAAGACTATTTCGCACATGTGTAGATCATCATCCTGAAGCCGTAAAAGCTATGGGTCTCTTAAACGATGAAGAAACGTGGAAACAGACAAACGACAGAAAAAAGCTAAGATCAACGTATGCGAGTATGCTAGTGTTTTCTGACCTAGAGGATCAGTCAAATATCTGGGAAGAAACTAAAGATCTGTTTGCGAGTGATTTCCTCTATTTCAGAGGATCAACAGAGTACAATGACGAAATTTAACTTAGACCATATACAAGAAAACGTTTTGAACTGTGGAGGTGGGAGAATAGTTCAATACGGTTTACCGCCTTCAAGAGACGGAGAAAAGACAACAAACGTCATCCGTAGAGAAAAATCGTACCACAAAGGGGGTACAGGAAAGTCTTTCGTGCTAAACATTATACTGGACACAGTTCGTTCAACGAGAAAGATAGCCTTGGCAGTCGCGTCTTCGGGTATCACTGCAACAGTTTTACATGGAGGTAGAACGGCTCATAACATGTTCAAGATTCCACTAATGGAATACAATGAAGTACGTTCATGTGATATCAAGAAGAACTCTGAGATGGCACGGTTATTAAGGATGACATCAGTTATAGTGTGGGGTGACGTTGTAATGGCCAACAAGAATACGATTGCAGCCTTAGATATTACGTTGAGAGATATACTGGAAGTCAACAGATTCATGGGAGGAATAGTTTTCGTTTGTGCTGGAGAATTTAGACAGATTCTCCCCGTTATCAGAGGAGGTGGTAAAAATGACGAACTCGAATACTGTATAAAGTCCAGTTACTTTTGGGATGATTTGATTTAGTTGGAACTAACAGAGAACGTGAGACTCAAAGCTAACGACCATGAAAACAGGAAATTCGCTAAAAAAAACTGTTAGATTTTGGGGCCGGAGAAAGCGGGGATATTAAATTTCCTCCCAAATTCAGTGTGATTGTCAAGAATCGGAAAGAGTTGGTGGAGAAGGTTTACGACAACTTAAAGGATAACTTTTTGAACGTTTCTTATTTCGAGGAAAGAGCTATTATTTCACTTACCAATGATGACGTTGACTGTATTAATTCGATGGTATACGATAAGTCGGACAAACCAGAGAAGGTTTATAGGAGTGAAGATACTTCAGTTGATAACGAAATGGACGTTCAGACATCCGTCTACAATTCTATGACGAGTCCTTCCCTTCCTCTTCACGAATTAAGGTTAAAGATAGGTAGTATCATTATGGTTATCCGAAACATTTGTCCACCCAAGTTATGTAACGGGACCCGGGTTATTTTGACTAATTTACAGAAGAACATTGTTGCAGGCAAGATTCTGGGAGGAACTTATAGGGGAGAACAAGTTTTGCCTCCAAGTGGAACAACAAAGAACGAAATAGACTTCATATTAAGAGATGAGAGCAAAAGCGTTAACAATGTTACGGTGATAAACAAAGTCAACATAGGTAG
>NC_134781.1:30017760-30022760 GCF_046742065.1 Oratosquilla oratoria | reverse complement strand
TGTTCATTATGTATATAAACGACTTAGACGATGGGTTAAATAGTGATGTTGGTAAGTTTGCGGACGACACTAAAATAGGACGCCTAATTAGGTCAGGAGAAGACGCCCAGATTCTGCAGGATGATCTTAATAAACTGTTAACATGGTCGGTGAAATGGCAAATGAACTTCAATATCTCTAAGTGTAGCGTGTTAAACGTAGGGCTACATAACCCCGAAAATAGATACAACTTAGATAACACGTTTTTAGAAAAATCTGAGTGCGAGAGGGACTTGGGAGTTCTGGTGAGTCCGGACCTTAAAACCAGGAAGCAGTGCATTAGCGCCAGAAATAAAGCAAACAGGGCATTAGGCTTCATTGCTAGGACGGTAACGAATAGAAGTGCAGAGGTAATTATTAAACTCTATCTAGCGATAGTTAGACCCATCCTTGATTATGCGGTACAGTTTTGGTCTCCGTCCTACAGAATGGACATAAATTCACTAGAATCAGTACAGAGAAGAATGACCAAAATGATACAAGGACTCGGAAATTTGCCTTACGAAGAGAGGCTTAGGCACCTACACTTACACTCTCTGGAAAGACGCAGAGTGCGAGGTGATGTAATAGAAGTGTTCAAGTGGATCAAAGGCTATAACAAGGGTGATGCAAACAAGGTCATCATAATAAAACAACAGGGCAGGACTCGCAGTAATGGGTATAAACTGGACAAATTTAGATTTAAGAAGGAAATAGGCAAGAATTGATTTACAAATAGGGTGGTCGATGAATGGAATAAACTTAGTAACCACGTAGTAAGCGCTGATACTATCAGTTGTTTTAAAAAACGATTAGACAACTTCATGGATGGGGATGACAGTTGGTGATGGATACGGAGCTGCCTAGTGTAGGCCTTATGGTCTTTTGCAGTCTCCTTTATTTCTTATGTTCTTATGTAATACCGCCATATCGACAATCGGGGACTCTACCAACCGCGCCACTGAGTCGTGTGTGTGCATGTGTGTGTGTTTGTGTGTGTGTGTGTGTGTGTGTGTGTGTGTGTGTGTGTGTGTGTGTGTGTGTGTGTGTGTGTGTGTGTGTGTGTGTGTGTGTGTGTGTATGTGTGTCTGTGGGTGTGGGTGTATCTGTGTGTGCATGTGTGTGTGTTTGTGTATGTGTGTGTGTATTTACCTAGTTGTATTTTACGGAAAGGGGAGCTATGCTCGTGGTGTCCCGTCTTCATATTTTATTTTATCTAAACTGTTTTTAAATTCATGAATTGTTTTTGCACACACCACTTTTTCGTCCAACTTGTTCCATCTGTCTATTACCCTGTGGGGAAAGCTGTTCTTTTTCAGGTCCCTTCTATAACTGTCTTACTTGATTTTCTTTCCGTGTCTTCTTGTATTTCTACTATCCCATTATATTAGATCTTCTCTATCAATAGTTTCTATGCCTTTCATGATTCTATAAATAGTGTGTGTGTGTGTGTGTGTGTGTGTGTGTGTGTGTGTGTGTGTGTGTGTGTGTGTGTGTGTGTGTGTGTGTGTGTGTGTGTGTGTGTGTGTGTTTGTGTGTGTGTGTTGGACTACTCGACCCTCTAGACAGCGTAATCTACTACCGAACACCCACCTATCTTTATCTACCGATCTACCCTTCATCTATCGGCTCTTGCACATATGTCATACTTGCGATGCATCTTCGTGCACCACGCTAGGAGTTAAGTGGTAGTCGTTGATCTCACACCACGACAAGGGTCACATCCAGCAGTCAAGCTCTATTGTTCGGATCAGGGCGTTGACCTCTCATCGCACCAAATGTGGAACACCAACCTGACGCCGCCAACCAAGATATTTCCACCTTCTAAATAAAATAACATTTTGGACCTTTTCTCCTGTCCAAACTCAGACAAATTGTACAATATCGCTCCTCAAATGTATCATCTCTTTTTTCATGATTATATCATGATTTTAACCTGTATAAAGTTCAATCACGCTGGTAAACAGCGTTTCTGTAAATAATATCCTCGTCGGCAACCTTGCCGCGAGCCATGTATATGTACGCTTAATCTCTCTGTGAGAGCAGACATATATTCTCATAACCAATAAAAAAGATAAAGCCTCCGGCTGTTTCAAAGGTTGCCTCCATCAGCTTCACCATCCACGCCTCTCGAAGCCACATACCGCTACCATCAACTTATAAATATGTTGACTTCAACCCAAGTCCGCAACATATTCTGGTGATCAACGGTGGGATCCACATCCAAAGATCATCTGGAGGACCATCTTGCAACCACACTGTGAAACTCAACCAGCACAACGACAACAACCATCAACTTCGCTGTGCGCTCTACCCAGCGAAGAGGACAAAATATACCAACTCGCCCAGCAAAACCAGCAGCCGGAGGCAACACAAACACCGCTCCACCCATCTACCTCGCTGTGAGCCAGCCAGCACATCGGACAGAAGCTCACAACTAGGACGCCGTCAAGTTCATCGATCAACCTTTCTCCAACAGAAGTATCGCTCCACCACATCTGAAAATTTGGGTCGACACATAAAAACTATTTCAAATTCCACAAACAAACTACTCATCCCTATCCCCATTTTTCCCTATACTTATTCTCTCAATATTTCCAGATCTGCACCATCGCACCAATTCCATCGGTCTATTCAACAGCCACCTCTCGAGACCACTTCACCATCGCATCATACCCATCGGTCTGTAAGTAGATATTTGAATTTTTGGGCTAGGTGTAGCTCTGTCAGTAGCGTGAGTTTTAAAGTGAAGGCATTTATGTGATTTTTTTTTTCAAGCCTTATTTTTTTCAAGTGATTTTTTCATTTTAAAGTACGAAAGTGTGCATGACCAATTCACAACCCAAAATCTCACACTCGCACAACACACGTTCCAAGATGGTAACCCCCAACGAAAATAACACAGAGTCCATACTCACCCATAACACAAACTCAACAGTCAACCAACCAGGAATACAACGCTCTGCTACAAATTTACTCACACTCCTTAAGCATGACAATACTCTTCCGAAATTTGACGGGACCAACATTGTCATTCACACTCTGTTAGATGACGTAAATTCTGAAATACAGTGTACACGGGTCAAGGACGACAAGACAAAGATAGCGGTTCTCAAATACCGCATCGACTATAATGACACACTTGCCAGTGACGTTGCACAGTCAGACGCATTCAAGCAGGCACAAGCATACGACCAATTCGTTGATCAGTTCAGGAAATCATTTGCACCATACGAAAAATTAGGCTCTCTCTCTCCCATATACACACTCGGTAAGAAAGTTAACACAGGCCCTTACTTCACCAAGGAACGAGCAGTCAAAATCGCAAGCGATTTCAAGCAGGAACTCAGAGACGCACTCATATCTTCCCCTTGGGTTAAAAATGACACAGTTAGCTTAGATCACGTACTCTCACTCTTTGGTTACCTTAGACTGATAGCGCACCTTCACCCAGAAACACTGCAGAAAATAGCCAACATACCTTTCGATCCAGACACAACACTCGTAGATTTCTCTAGGAAATTTTCAGACACGTCAACGGCAAAAACACAGATCCAACAACAACAAATCCCCCTCACGCACACACTCACACCCACACCCACAGTAGCAAAGATCTCACAAGCAAACCACACTAGAGGTAGACAAATGTCACGCACACGATCACGACAGCGATCACACTCAAGAACACCTTTCTTTTGCACTATCTGCAACAAACCGGGACATAGCACAAGCAGGTGTTATTACAGACAACCGACTAACTACTGCCAATACCACGGCCCAGCTTTCCATGACACAAACCAATGTCGCGTTCTAAATTCTCAAAACCACACTTCATACGCGTCTCCCCAACACCCGACTAGCGGTAACACAAACAAACAAAACATGGTATGACTATCGTCTCGCGGTGACTCATACACACGACCTCACGAGACCCAGTCACCCCCCCCCTTACCGGTATTCACGATTACAGCCTCTCGACTAATCCCCATCTGCTATGACACTGCAAGCCACTGTCAACAATATCCCCCAAGTACTCTTTCTAGACACAGGCTCTCCCGTAAATGTCATGTCAAATTTTGCCTTCGACCAGTTTAGGTTCAGACACCGTAGGGTAACAATTCTAGAACCCACGGATATAACGTTAAATAACGTCGACGAAGTTCCCTTCCCCATCATTGGCAAGATCGATTTAGACATCTCCCTGCATGCAAACTGCCCTCCCATTACCACGACAGTATAAGTAGCTGAAGTAGTATTCCCTACAGACAATTTTATAGGATTGACATGGATACAAAACAATCACAATACCATCTACCCTGCTCAACACGGTATTGTTTACAACCATTTCATACCTGCTCTGAACACAGCCGACACGCATGCACAAACACCAAACACGTATGTCAAAAACATTCACGTGGCCGAGAAACAGCATGCAACAACAGGTGAAACAAACATCGAAGAAAACGCACAAGTGACACTCGCACCAGACACGCCCACTTCCACCACTCACCCGGGTACTTCATCACACACACGGAACAGGCCCAGACTGTCAGCGCATAGGTCAAAGTCAGCTCGAAAACAAAAGAAACACGTTTCCACAGACATCCCTGAGCTCTCAGTAGAATACACAACCGTCTCGAAAATCAATCCCACAAAATCTCACGCAGTCGTAACCAGTGACAAAACTCTGTATCCCCGCGAGTATACAAAGCTCACAGTTCGTGTCTTTCAGACTCCAAACTCAGATGTCCTCTGCATCGCGGACACTTGCCGCGTATCTGGTATTTCTCTCTTATCCGCCATAACAAACACATCAAACAAAACACATACAACAATCTTAGTGGCGAACAACACAAATGCGCCTCTCCACCTTAACACAGGCACAAACATTTGTAATTTTACCATTTATCCCGCACCAGTACACGTAATCGAGCAAGACAACATACAACACGTATGCACTATCAACGCCGGAGAACATAACA
>NC_134781.1:30005260-30012760 GCF_046742065.1 Oratosquilla oratoria | reverse complement strand
ATATATATATATATATATATATATTATATATATATATATATATATATATTCTTTAAGGCATATTGAATTGTATGCAACAGCAAATTGAGCTCTGATGAGTTTCCGATGAAGAGTTTCATGTCCTCTGAAGTCTTGAAACTCTTCATCGGAAACTCATCAGAGCTCAATTTCCTGTTGCATACAATTCAATATGCCTTAAATAAAAAATATTTTGCCGCGTTACTCCAATATATATATATATATATATATATATATATATATATATATATATATTATATATATATATATATATATACGTTTAACTATTTAGGGCAGATAGTGAAAATAACCAAAGATCATGATAATGAAATAAAAAGCGTATTACAATTGGTTGGAAAGTGTTTGGTAAATATAATAAAAAGCTGAGAGGCTCTCTACCTTTACGTCTGAAACGTAAACATTACAATCAATGCATTCTGTCTGCAATAATCTACAGGTGTGAGACTTCAAAACTGACGAAGGTTATGGAAAAAAACTAAGGACTGCAGAGAGGAGAGAATGGAGAGATCAATGGTGGGAATAACGTTGAAAAACCGAAAGAGAACAAGTTGGGTAAGAATGCAGACTAGAGTGAAAGATATTGGGGAGGCAGTAAAAGAGAGGAAGTGGAATTGAGCAGGTAAGTTAGTGCAAACGACTGATGAGCGATAGAGCAAGTGTGTTACTGAATGGACACCACGAGATGGGAAGCGTGGAAGAGGAAGACCAGACAGAAGCTGGGGAGACGAGATAGAGAAGTTTCCAAGAGTGACGTGGCAGAAGTTGGCACGGTCGTGTGAATCATGGAATGCATTGAAGGAGCCCTTTGTTCAGCAATGGACTCAGGATGGCTCATTTGATTAATTGATTGATTGATTTATATATATACTGTGTATATATATATATATATATATATATATATATATATATATATATAATGACGTAAGCGGAGTAGGAAACACAGGAGTCTTGGTCTTGAGTTTATTCCTGACTAGTTTCGCAGGTATGCTTGATAAAGCATACCTGCGAAACTAGTCAGGAATAAACTCAAGACCAAGACTCCTGTGTTTCCTTCTCCGCTTACTTCAACCTGTCAGAATGTCTCAAAAAAAAAAAAAAATATATATATATATATATATATATATGTATATATAATACGACTGTGCTTGTAGCAGGGTCAGAGAAGGGAAGTTAGTGACAGAGTTTGGGATGGTGTGTGAAAAAAGGAAGTTGAAGATAAATGTGGGTAAATGTGAGGTGATGAGATGTACAAGGGGAGAAAGTGACAGCAGGCTGGAAGTACTAAGGGAGAGAGACTGGAGAGGGTGGATACTTTTAGATACTTGGGTGCGAATGTGGCAGGAAAGGGAGGAATGGAGGTGAGGGTAGCATGTATATTTGAGAGAAGCGAGTAAATGCCTTGGAGCATTAAAAAGTGTAATAAGAAACAGACATTTGGGTATGGATGCTAATAGCAGATTGTATGAAGGAGTGATTGTGCCGACAGCACTATATGCGGCAGAAACATGGAACATAAAAGAGGAAGAGAAAAGAAGTTTGAATGTGTTTTTGAGATGAAATGCCTGAGATGTATGATAGGGGTTACTAGGCTGGTTAGAATGAGAAATGAGGAGGTGAGGAGGAGAACAGGGTGGAAAGGGAGTTGGGAGATAGGGGTGATGAAAGAGTATTGGGATAGTTTGGAAACAAGGAACGAATGAGTGAAGAAAGATTAGTAAAAGAAGTGTGGAAGGCAGATGTAGAGGAAATGAACATGAGGGGGCGACCTAGGATGAAATGGATGGATGGGGTAAAAGGAGTATTGGGAAAGAGGGGAATGTCTGTTGAGAAAGGACGGGAGAGGACAGAAGATAGGGGTGAATGGAAAATGGTTGTGTATGGATGATGCTGTGATGCATAAGGGAGAGTGGGTTGGGGAAGGGGAGATGAGGGAGTATGTATGAGAAATAAACATATATTTATATATATATATATATATGTATATATATATATATATATACATTTATTTATGTATATATACATATATACATATATATATATGTATATATATATATATATATATGTATATGTACATATATATGTATGTATATATATACATATATACATATATGTATATATATATGTATATATATATACATATGATGCATAGATAAATACATATATATACATATATATATATATATATATATATATATATATATACATATATATAATATATATAACTTAAATCCACTCTCGAAGAAAGATAAGCTGAGATACAGAGTAAACCGTATATTTCGACCACTAGCTGTGGTACTCTTCAGCAGTTACAATTATAGGGTACATAGGCAAGAAGGAAGGAGGAATCTACAATGGGGGAACTCAGTAAGCCTCAGGTCACGTGCCCTGAGTGAGGTAAGAGGTTTCGTCCTCTGGAAATAAATTTATTAACTACCATACTAGTAATGGCATCTGGTGACCATTGACCTTTGGAAGTGTTATAATTTGGGAACAGTTTTATTAATGAGGACTCAATAATTTTTCTTTTGAAACTACAAGGTGATTTGTATACTGTAGCTGCATTCTTCCAACCAATTCTGTGATCTAAAAGACTAGAATGGAGGGATACAGCAGAGTTTTCTTGGCCGTATTTTAATTAATTTTTATGTTCTATGATCCTAGTGGGTAGATCATGTCCCGTTTGTCCCCAGTACACTTTATCACAATCGAGCCATGGTATTTTATATACTCCGGGGTTGTCCTTATTAGATGTTCTGTGATGGACATTTACTACTTTTTTTTTTTAATATTACTTGGGTAACTAAAAATTATCCTAATTTGGTTACTAGATAATGATTTTGATGCGACATGCATAGATTCACTATAAAATATCAAACTCCTTTATAATGAATCTATACATGCCGCATCAAAATTATCCTAATTTGGTTATTAGGTAATAATTTTGAATATATATATATATATATATATATATATATGTATATATATGTATATATATATATATATGTATATAAATGTATGTGTATATATATATATATATATATATATATGTGTGTGTGTGTGTGTGTGTGTGTGTGTGTGTGTGTGTGTGTGTGTGTGTGTGTGTGTGTGTGTGTGTGTGTGTGTGTGTGTGTGTGTGTGTGTGTGTGTGTGTGTGTGTGTGTGTGTGTATGTGTGTGTGTGTGTGTGTGTGTGTGTGTGTGTGTGTGTGTATGTGTGTGTGTGTGTGTGTGTGTGTGTGTGTGTGTGTGTGTGTGTGTGTGTGTGTGTGTGTGTGTGTGTGTGTGTGTGTGTGTGTGTGTGTGTGTGTGTGTGTGTGTGTGTGTGTGTGTGTGTGTGTGTGTGTGTGTGTGTGTATGTGTATGTGTGTGTGTGTGTGTGTGTGTGTGTGTGTGTGTGTGTGTGTGTGTGTGTGTGTGTGTGTGTGTGTGTGTGTGTGTGTGTGTGTGTGTGTGTATTAAAACCAATAGTAGAATTATATTTATAGTAATGATGATGACGATACTGCTGCTGCTGCTGATGGTCACGATGATAATGATCATGATCATGATCATGATATTGATGCCTTAAACCAAATAATGTGAACTAATAGTCAAAATTACGATGACAATGGTAATGATAGTTATGATGATTATCATTACTGAACTGCGACCTCATACAATCTGACATCGTTCCTTGGGCCCTTTCCCTGATTGCTGCATGGGTAGGAGTCTTAGACTCTAGTGTCATCGGCTCTTAAGGGGCAAAATGAGCAGTCGCCGGTTGTCAGCCCTCCTTTTATTAAGAAAGTTCGGAAAACCACTCAAAATTGGAATACACACACAAACACACAAACATACACACATACATACACATGAACGCGCACACATACACACACACACACACACACACATAAATATACACACTCTCAAGCTGCACACACACACATACATACATACACACACACACACGCACAAACACACACACACACACACACACACACACACACACACACACATATATATATATATATATATATATATATACATATCTATATATATATATATTTATATATATATGTATATATATATATATATATATATATATATATAGACAAGCCGCAGGCTTCGCCGGGGGCTTGGCTGCGCAAACAGTGGCCTACGGCCGCATCTTTCCGCGCTCTAATCCCTCGTTTTCCCCTTAGGCCTCGGCCTTGGGGCGGAACCCCAACACGGGATCCCCAGCACGAAGAAGAACGCGAAGAAGAACGTGAGAAAGAAGAACGCGAAGAAGAACGCGAAGAAGAACGCGAAGAAGAACACGAAGTAGAATGCGAAGAAGAACGCGAAGAAGAACGTGAAGAAGAAGAAGAACGCGAGGAAGAAGAACGCGAAGAAGAACGCGAAGAAGAAAAAGAAGAGGAATGCGTAGAAGAAGAAGAAGAAGAAGAAGAAGAAGAAGAAGAAGAAGAAGAAGAAGAAGAAGAAGAAGAAGAAGAAGAAGAAGAAGAAGAAGAAAAAGAAGAATGCGAAGAAGAACGCGAAGAAGAACGCGAAGAAAAACGCGAAGAAGAACGCGAGGAAGAAGAAGAAGAAGAAGAAGAAGAAGAAGAAAGAAGAAGAAGAAGAAGAAGAAGAAGAAGAAGAAGAAGAAGAAGAAGAAGAAGAAGAAGAAGAAGAATACCACCTGACCCCGACTTACCCAAGCGCTTTTTCAAGAATATTTTAGGACAAAATGTCACCGTAATACCACCTGTCCCCGACTTCCACAGCGTTTTTTAGAAGAATGTTTTATTTTAGACATATATATATATATGTATATATATATATATATATATATATATATGTGTGTGTATATATGTACAGTATATATATATATATATATATATATATATATATATATATATATATATATATATATATATATATACACACAGTGGCGGATTAACCATAAGGCAAACTAGGCACATGCCTTAGGGCCACAAAAAAAATCCAGGCCATTTCTGGCAGTCCAAAAACGTTTTGATTATGACAAAGAGAAAAATGTTACGTGTCAGTTATCGGTAATTAGCCACGTTGTGAAAGGTCTGAAGTTGTTTACTATGTTTTAAGTGCTTTGGCTGTAAAACAATAAAATTCTTAAGTTTCGTAATCATCAGAACAACAGACATTTCTTTTGACGTTGTTTACATATTCTACATGTATGTCCTTGTCCGTGTGTGCTGTTGGTGGCAGAAACTCACAGAGAACCGTGAACGGTTATGGCTCATCATGAGTGACTCAGAGTGCTGACAGGTTTATTTCTGCTCAAATAGTTAATTTTTGCTTCGAGTTTTTGTTCTGACTTCTATTCAGAATTCCGTCAGTTTATTACAAAGGATTACAAAGGCGGAGCATGCCGACAGGAGACCTTTTGATCCATATCTAGGTCGGATGCAAAAAAAAAAAAAAAAAAAAAAAAAAAAAAAAATAAAATTAATAATAAATTAAAACTATAATAAGGTATAAGGTACCCGCTGCCTGTCGATCTCCTACCCACATGTGGGTAATTCTTAGCTCATTAGATCATCTACAGGTAGCCTGAATAACGAGAGTAAGGACCTTCAGGTAAGTAAGCTGATATTCTGAGATCTGGTTAGCCCCAAGAATCCTGGCGAGCTCAGATGCAGTTGATTGAAATCGCCTGGCGGCAGCCATAATAAAAGTACACAAGGGAGTAATTGGGTTACGTATCGATCCCGAAGCTATAGCTTTCGTTAGGTGATTTTATTCAGGTGTTGGTCATACCCTCTTCTGCTTAGAAAAAGATCTTTGGTGTCTACACATTCTCCGGTATATCGCAAGATCCGGCACATTCTGGTCCGTTTCCCAAACCAGCGAACTTCACCCCTTACGAACCCGGTGGCACTTTTCCATTCATTCTAGTTGGCGCCAGGTTATTCTATTCATCCCTTGGTGTCACTTTCTCTTATTGCTCGGGATACTCTATTCGTCTTTGTGACAGCTTATCAATGAAGGTGTTATGTATGAACGGTGACTGTTATTACTTTTACAGTAAAACAGAACATTAAGCTCTGTAGTGCTGGAAGGGGGTGTCCAGGTGGTGCGGTAGGTTGAGTACCCTAATTACTTCTATATATGGCTTCCTGTACTTCCCTGTCGCCCCCTCCTCCCTTATCCGCATCCCCAATATCCTCCCCCTTTTCGTCCTGTTAGCCTTCTTGGCGCCAAAAACGACTCGTCCCGTTAGCCTCCTTGGCGCCAAAAACGACTACGGCCACGTGGATGCGCGTGTGTGGACGTGTGTGTGGACGTGTGTGTGTGGACGTGTGTGTGTGCGTGTGTGTGTGTGTGTGTGTGTGTGTGTGTGTGTGTGTGTGTGTGTGTGTGTGTGTGTGTGTGTGTGTGTGTGTGTGTGTGTGTGTGTGTGTGTGTGTGTGTGTGTGTGTGTGTGTGTGTGTGTGTGTGTGCGTGTGTGTGTGCGTGTGTGTGTGCGTGTGTGTGTGTGTGTGTGTGTGTGTGTGTGCGTGTGTGTGTGTGTGTGTGTGTGTGTGTGTGTGTGTGTGTGTGTGTGTGTGTGTGTGTGTGTGTGTGTGTGTGTGTGTGTGTGTGTGTGTGTGTGTGTGTGTGTGCCCGCGCGCGCGCGCGTGTGTGTGTGTATGTATGTATGTATGTTCAACAATAACACCAACAACAACATTATCAACAAGAGTAAGGTATCAGCAGCATTAGCAGAAACTGTATTCCTTAGTCTCACTTCTTGCTAGCGACCACCGCTCAGCCAGCAAAAAATGAAAATATAAATAGATAATAAGTGAAAATTAAAATAAGATAGACAAATAAAAAGATAGATAAATAGATTAATAAATGAATAGATAATAGATAGGAACATAAATAGATGATTAATTAGTTGATTGATTAATCAATTTGTTAAATAATTAATTAATATCTGTCTGTGTCCGAGTCTTTTTTCGTATCCTTTCTCCTCTCAATATCTTTCCTCATCTCTTTCTTAGTGTAACTTAGAAATCTGCAACATGTACCCGTAACGTCAAGCTCTCCGGTTGCAGGGCAAATAACAAATGTATATATCATTTCAACAAAAAGATGCAGTTAACAGACATATGACATGTCGTACCGAGTGACCAGTATATCAAGAAGAACCAACAAAACAAAACAAAAAAATTGTCAGAAACAGAAAAGGTTGTGTTCAGGTCAATTACTACTGATTTGGTTGAAAATAAAATACTAGAACTAGAACCCTTTCAGAAAACAGTAAAACCTTTTTTTTTTTTTTTTGAGAGAGAGAGAGAGAGAGGAATTGCAAATTGTCATCAAACAATTGAAACCCAGACACAGTAAGCCTGGCGACACAAACGAAGTAACGGCAGTTTCACAGTTGGAAATCATCTCAACATTTTTTTTCTTTCTTTCTTTCTTTCTGACGAGTCTCTGCCGTGCATCACCAGCCTGACGCAGTTGAATT
>NC_134781.1:29997760-30000260 GCF_046742065.1 Oratosquilla oratoria | reverse complement strand
ATATGATCATTTAACATAACCTCATACATCTTTCTATATAAGGAAGCTCGAGGCTACATATGTTGGTGATCATAGCAACAAAATTATAATGAAAGCAGTAACGATAACAATAGCAATAACAATTAATAGTAGTAGTAGTAAAAACAATAATAATGATGGCTATGATGGTGCTGATAGAAATGATGATGATGATGATGATGATGATGATGATGATGATGATGATGATGATGATGATGATGATGATGATGATGATGATGATGATGATGATGATGATGATGATGATGATGATGATGATGATGATGATGATGATGATGATGATGATGATGATGATGACGATGATGATGATGATGATGATGATGATGATGATGATGATGATGATGATGATGATGATGATGGTGGTGGTGGTGGTGTGGGTGGTGGTGGTGGTGGTGGTGGTGGTGGTGGTGGTGGTGGTGGTGGTGGTGGTGGTGGTGGTGGTGGTGGTGGTGGTGGTGGTGGTGGTGGTAGTAGTAGTGATGATGATCAGCAGCAGCAGCAGCAGCATGGTGGTGGTTGTGATAGTGGTGATGATGAGGGTGATAGTGGTGATGGTGATGATGATGGTGGTGATGGTGATAGTGATGATGATGAGATGAGGAGAAAGAAATTCCCAGCAACAGAAAAAGGAGATTAATCTCACACTGTGATTTTTTTTTTTTTTTTTTTTTTGTAGGTCACCAGAGGGTCTTGCAGAAAGCCCTAGTCACAAATCCAAGATCCTCTTCAAATGTTGTGAATTTGAAAAGCTGGAAGACGACTTCGGTTACAATATTCTAGACTTCCCTAAGGACAATTCAACAATGCGTCTAATATTTGTATAGGATTAAGTTCTCTGAGTTCTTCATTTAGCTTCTCCATATATGACGCAAAGGTGATTTGACATTTGGAGGTTCGAAAATAAAAATAAAATGTAACTTGAGTCGGTTCTACTCAAACGAACTCACTTGAGTCGTGATAGTGTGACAGGGGAGCAAAGGAGGAGGAGACGAGGAGGAGGGGGGAAGGTGTTCACGAGAGTCCGAGAGACGCATCTGGAAGTTACGGGAAACTCAGTTGCCAGCATGCAGTCTGTCTGTGGGCAAGGTGCAGTTTCCTGCGCACGTTGCTTCCTCCATGTGCTCATGTGCCTGCGCAGGATGTGCAGACCTCTTGGCCTCCGCTCAAAGGTACGTAATTTGTTCCAGGAGGGATCAAGGACATTGAGTCCCGTGACTAGATAAGGTAATCGTACGCACGCACGAACACACATACACACACACACACACACACACACACACACACACACACACACACACACACACACACACACACACATACAAACACACACACACATATGAACTCTGAGCTCTCTTCCGAGAGGGAAATAGCTGTCGATCATGAGTCCAACACGTGATCCAAGACCATGGTGAATCACACACAAACACATACATACACAAACAAACAAGTTGGAGTGTGCGTGTAAAGTCACAGCATTACTTATAGTTCGGGCCTATATTGGGGCCTCAGCTCTCATCCGGGAGGGTAATTGCTATCGATCACGAGCCCAGCACTGAAGGTTGTGATGCGGAACAGGGAGTGGGAAATGGCCTTCATATAGTGATGTTTGAGGTAATTAACCCATTAAACTCCGATGACAAGATGTCTTGTCATTTGGTCAAATAAAACAAAAAATCATAAAACACCAAAATGTTTGATCAAACACCAGAAAAATATGACGTCAGTCCTCCTCGCTTCGCTCGCGAGCGAAGCGAGGAGGACTGACATCGTTTTTTTCTGGTGTTTGCCAAACATTTTGGTGTTTCATGATTTTTTGTTTTATTTGACCAAATGACAAGACATCTTGTCATCGGAGTTGAATGGGTATCATCTCGGTAATGTGATTAACAGCCTCAGGTCTTAGGCTCGTTTCACACGTATCGACTTTTCGCCGTGCGCCGTCCACGACACGGCATCGTACTCTCAAATAAATATGGGTGGCTATGGACGCGTGTCTGTGACGTGTTAAAGCATCCAGAAACACCCATTGCTATTTGAAAGCACGACGTCGTGTCGTGAACGGCGCGCGGCGAAAAGTCGATACGTGCGAAACGAACCTTAGAGACGCGTTTCCCTTTTTCTTTTTTATACTGGCTATCCCCAGGCCTTTTTATTCATCTCCGTGGCTTCAGCAAGATAGAATACTAAAAAGAATATAAAAAGAAATCGAAAAATAACCAGTAAAAGGTCAAAGAAGCAACTTAGAATGAAACATATATGTGGCTTAGGTCAATGTTTCTCAACCTTTCAAGTTTTGTGGAACCCTTACTACATCAACTTATGCATCCAGGGAACCCCTTCATGCGGGATTAGATAGGATTTAGTCACTTTTTAAGCATTTAGTGATAGAAACGTTATAATATATTTTACAAATAGTCTCCACATTCTGAGAAACGCCAGGGAGAAACTACAAAAAAGTTGGACA
>NC_134781.1:29980907-29997260 GCF_046742065.1 Oratosquilla oratoria | reverse complement strand
GCTCGCAGTGTTAGTAGAAGTTTGTCGTGCTGTGAACGGGGCGTGATCTCGGTACGGCAGCACGGCAGTTCGCGACGCTAACCACTACAAAGGGGTTTGGGGAATGGTGGATCTGCCCGCATGGCCACTAAAAGAGAAAGTGGGCCAGGTTGCGTTACTGCCAAGCAAATTCTCCGCCATTACTAATATACCACAGTAAAGGTAATCATTACTATAACCCCACCCCCCACCCCGAGTTTCATCGACCGGATATCCGCAGCCTCACAGTGCGCGGCAACGGTCCTCGGGCATTTCCGTACACCTCTCGTGGAGGAACAACTGCTCTCATCGTTGTACTTGTGTGAAGTTCTTTCTGTGTCATTGTTTAGAAGGAGGAGGAGGAGGAGGAGGAAGAAGAAGAGGAGGAGAAGGAAGAGAATGATGATGATCAGAGGGGGGCTTGGGGGTTGGGGGGGAGATGTGCGGGTGGTAAGTTTGGTAACTGGAGATGAGTGTAGTGTAATTGATGTAAGCGCGTCTAACCGGCAAGTGTGAGGTCCCGGGTTCGATTCCCGGGCGATCACAGCTTTTCAGTGACGCTCCCTACTTCAACAGTATGTGTGTATGTATTCATATATGTATGTATGCATGTATGTATGTATGTATGTACGCATGTATGCATATATGTATATGTATGTATGTACGTATGTGTACGTATATGCATGCATGTATGTACGTATGTACGTACATTTCGCAGGAAGGGTTTGCATGCACGCAACACACGTGAAGGCCATCCGGCGCCCAGACCTCCAAGGATAACACACCCGTATCGTGACCAACCACATACCGGGTATTGTCAGTCTTAGCCCCCCTCCCCCTTTCCCCCTCTTCCCTCCTCCCGTTAGGATTCGTGGTGGGTGGAGACGTGGGTGGGGGGGGGAGAATCTTTCTGAAGAAGCACCATAGTGCGAAACTAGTTAAAGAATAAACTCTCGTTCTATTTGTATGTTTTCCCCTCTGCCTCTCTCACAACCTGTCAAGTTGTCGTCTCATATCTATACACACAGCATTCATCTACGTCATTTCTGGATTACTAGTTCCTAGTTCCAAAGCCATGAGGCTCAGTCAAGACTTATTACTTAACGCCAGTTGAGGATACAAATTCGTGAACGTCAACCCAGGCTATGTGGCCATATGACACCTTTCAGTGATGTTGATCCCTCGGTGGAGGAGGGCGAAGAGGAAGCCCGCAGATCTCATGGCTGGACCAAGTCAGATGAAGGGGGCCCGCCGTGGCTCGGTGGTAACGTGCGTGTCTGGTAGCCGCATGGGGACTGCGGGCGTCTGTTCGAATCCTGGCCACGACGCAGAGGTTAGGAAGGGCATCCACTCTGAGCAATGGCCCCCGACCGCTACTCATCTCGGACCTGAGATGACTTGGGCATCACTACATCAGCTTCTTCCAGGTATCGTCACTGCAAGAGTGGCATCATACCGTGGACATCGTTTCCTGCGTTCATGTAGGAACAGTTTCGGATATCTGCAAGATTAAGGTCCGAGCGAGCACCTCCAGCCCCGCAAACCACGGGAAAAAGAAAAACTATGTGATTCTACCGATAATTAATTGTTTGAAATAGGAAGGTTCTAGGACACCGCGGGAAATAGCATCGGCGTGTGAATGAACCGACGCGTCCCCTGATGTATCCTCCCAACTGATAATGATTTTAATATATCACTCTACCTGTATGGTCATTCCCATACTTACTGATTACTGTGTATATGTGTGCCGAGTTAGGTGCCTCGTCATGCCATGATTTAAACAGAGCCCTGTGCTCTCATACTGAGGGAGTTCCATGCACCTCGATTCCCCATTTCACTACAATAACGTCGTCTAATTCATCTAAATCGCCTGGAGAAATGGTGCTGGTGGTCGTGACGACAGACTTAATTCATTTTTTCATCATCATCGTGAGAGAGAGAGAGAGAGAGAGAGAGAGAGAGAGAGAGAGAGAGAGAGAGAGAGAGAGAGAGAGAGAGAGAGAGAGAGAGAGAGAGAGAGAGAGAGAGAGAGAGAGAGAGAGAGAGAGAGAGAGAGAGAGAGAGAGAGAGATTTAGGGTCACACTGAACACCTGCAATGTAATCAATGGTATCAGTTACTTGACACGTGGACCTGAGTGAGGTTCGTTGTTGCTAGGGGTACCCTACAATCAATGAAGGACACGCCTTGCACACCTACTACAAGGGTTTCTTAAGTGCTAGGAATGTCCCCATTACCTGCAAGAACTAAATCTATGAAGCAGCATGTTACAGATTTGGAAATCATCAGGACACGATCGAGTCGATACTCGTAGACTGAATGAATTAGATAAATGAATAAATGAATATGTAAATAAGTAAATGAATGAATAAATAGATATAAACAAATAAATATATATAGATAGAGAAAGAAATAGATGAAAATAAATAAGTAAAAAAATTAATAGATGAATAAAAGAATAAATAGATAAATTAATAGATTAAATAAGTAACTGAATAAATAGATACACAAACAAAAACAAACAGATAAACAAATAGAAAAACAAACAAATAAGTGAATAAATAAATAAACAAATAAATAAATAGATAAAACTCTCCAAATGTCAAACAAAAAAAATTTAACCCCCCCCCCAAAAAAAAAAAAAAATAAATAAACAAATAAATCGGGTAACTGATTCAGTAACGAACCATTCCTTTTAGGGTCGACCTCTCTCCAAGCCCAAACAAAATTCCTTATGAATAGAATCTGAACCTATTTGAATCCTAATTATTCTAAATCAGTGGTTCTAAACCTTTTTAACTCCATCTCCCTTTTCCTGGAGTCTCAGTATATGTGTGGCTCCTTTTCATTTTTCTCCCTTAAAAAAAAAAAAAAATAAATAAATAAATAAATAAATAAAAGAAAAAAAATGCTGATGATGAGAATCACTTTGCTTTATTACAAATTTGACAATCATAATCCTCTTCTGTTTCTTTTATCAAGACAGAGTGATGGATTTTTTTCCAGAGTCTTCACCTTATATAGAAATGTATAATTTGTAAGAGCAGGCAATGGCCCCCCGAAATTCTTGTCATGCCTACCTCCCTTTGGGGCCCTCATGGCCCCCAAGTAGAAGAACCAATGATTTAAACCCGTTAGCAATCCTATTAGAACGGGGTAAAAGCGTGGTAGACATCGAGGAGCATACGCCATGGGACACTTATCTGCGGCCGAAGCCATTATTTTGCTCTCCATGTGTGTGTGTGTGTGTGTGTGTGTGTGTGTGTGTGTGTGTGTGTGTGTGTGTGTGTGTGTGTGTGTGTGTGTGTGTGTGTGTGTGTGTGTGATTCACCATGGTCTTGGATCACGTGTTGGACTCGTGATCGACAGCTATTTCCCTCCCGGAAGAGAGCTCAGAACTCAAATATGACCGATCTATGGGTAATGACGTGACCTTACATGCACACACACACACCCAACTCCCCGCCCACGAGAGTTGGAGTAACGACTTGTAGCGCAGCGATTTTGAAATTATTTCACCCCCGGGTGGGATTCGAACCCGGATCTCCGTAGTGGCTACAGGGAACTCAACCAACCGCGACATCGTCTGTGTGTGTGTGTGTGTGTGTGTGTGTGTGTGTGTGTGTGTGTGTGTGTGTGTGTGTGTGTGTGTGTGTGTGTGTGTGTGTGTGTGTGTGTGTGTGTGTGTGTGTGTGTGTGTGTGTGTGTGTGTGTGTGTGTGTGTGTGTGTGTGTGTGTGTGTAATGACTTTTCTGAGTTGAAGGTGTCAAGATGTGTGTATCTACAAGGTTTCTTCACGGTAATTATGGTTCCAATTGTCACCAGACGATTTTAATCAGCTGGGGGAGACGGGGGAGATGGGGATGGGAGAGGGAGGTGAGTGGAGGGGAAGGGGAGAGGGTGGCCAAGGGGGGAGAGGGGAGAGAAGAGGAGAAAAGGGGATAAATGGGACGACTCCGCAGCGACAGCAAGGGTGACGTTATTGTACTAAACACCCCTTTCTTGGGCTGGGGGAGAAGGGTGAGTGCGGCTTTGAGGTCCCCTGGATCCGACACAGAAGCGTTGCTTCCCCAGGGCGAAGACGAGCGGCTGACTCCACCCAAGGGCTGATTCTGTCAGGCCCCCAATTCGTTGTACTGCTGACGATTCACTATATGAGCACGGTCAGGTCCCTGACGCTAATGAGCCATGACACCAGAGAACTTCGTCAACCTTCTCTGCTGACTACTACAACAACAATAACAACAGTAACAACAATAGAAATAGTAACAATAACAATAAAAATAATAACAACAACATCTACTTCAACAACAATGTCAACAAAAACAACAACAAAAAATCTACAACAGCAACAACAACGACAACAACAATGTCAACAATAGCAATAACAACAGCACCAACAGCTCCCGCAGTCCCATGGCGGGATTCAATGAATCATTTCTACACTAATATTGTCCTTCAACTCTTCACTAAATATCATTTAGAACCAACTATTCACAAAGTACCTGAAGTCTTCATGGGAATAAAATCGTCTGGCGACATCCAATAAAGGACCAACAGGTATGGAAGACCAGAGAGCTTCCTTCGTCTGAATGAATTCGATGATAAAGTAGGCAACGGTTGAGCACTTAAGGTTTTACGTAATGTCTCTTATCGGAAAACAACAATGGAATGTAGCCTGGGCACTCGGAATATGATAAAGTTATTCATGTAGTTTATTCTGGCTACTGATTGAGGTTTTTCTTTTTGTACCTGGACTGGGGGAGGGGTGGGGGTGGGAGGTTCTCGGGTGGTTAGAATCGCCTTTTGCTAGACAGGATATGGGCTATAAGGTACGCTGCCGTACTGAAATGGTTCATGTACAAGAACTTTGTCGTTTCTTTTTGGCTGTCAAAGCACGATTTCTGTCGCTTTTTTTTTTTTTTTTTTTTGTAACTGATACATTCGAAACCGTTTCATGATACATCAGAGCTAATGACATACAACTTTTGTCGCTGTTGTTGCAAATGCATGAATACATTTTTGTTGGCATATTCATTCTTAAAAGCCCTACTGCATTCAAAATTACACCAAATATTCAACAATAAATAGCGATCCCTTTGAAAAATCGTAACATACTTCTAACCTTCTTCATGCTTAGATATGATTAGTCATACTTACTGTTCTCTCATGCTACAGAAGATGCGTAGCTCCAGAGCTCTGGGCTCTGCCAAGTAGCTGTGGCAACACGCCACTACTGCAGTGTCCCCTTAACGCATATAGCATCTTTGTAAAATAAAATTACTGTAGTGTAAAACACATTGTGTGTCCATGTTAATAAAAGTATATATTGTAAATAATATTGTCACATACAACGATAGCCCTTATAATGTCAAAAGCATCTAAATGTAACATTGCTATTTGAATTGTACAAAGTAATAATATATTGATTATAATCTAGGCAATTTTTTTTTTTTTTTTTTTTTTTTTTTTTTTTTTTTTTTTGCCTGGTGTTTGAAACATTTCAGCGAATTCTTTTGTGATTTTGCCTGCTGAATTAAAAAATAACTTCAGTTTTCCCCTATCAGGTCTAGTTTTCTGACTTCTTATTTCTATTTTAGTTACGTTGGATGGTAAAAAAAATCCTCATAAAATCTTTTCGAACAGTATACGAGAATTGATATTTGGTGGCTTTTGGAATTAAACAAGACTGTTTCCTTAACAAAGTATTTTATTCATACATGAGCAAAACATAGGAAGAAATAGCGAGGCCATTATACAGAAAAGAGCACAAATAGAAAAATAAAGTAAAAGCTTTATAGCAGAAAATTCAAGGAATAAATTTACGTTTCTTTGTGCGCCGTGAATGTTGAGCCGCTGGTGAATCTCGTTTTAAACACCAGCAGTAGTCTGCCATCATCACAGAGTCCCAACGTCCTTAGTACCGAGTTTCCATCTCCTTGATGTCCTGATGAAATCGTTCCCCTTGTTCATCGCTAACATCTCCGAGATTTTCAGGAAAACGATCAAGGTGACTGAAAAGAAAATGCATTTTGATGCTCATATTTGCACCAATTTCACAAAAAGTTGATATTAAGTTGGCAACAAGATCCTTATAGTTGTCACTTTTGTAGTTCACAAGGAAATTTTGCATTACTTCAACAAATGCGCGCCATGCTGATGCTTCAGGTTCACTCATCGTTTTCATGAAGTTTGTGTCCTTCAAGAGCTTACGGATTTGTGGTCCATCAAAAATCCCTGCTTTCAGTTTATCAATCGTCAGTTCAGGAAATACATAGCAGATATATTTGAAACACTCCCCATTTTTGTCAAGAGCTTTGACGAACTGCTTGATCAGTCCGAGTTTGATGTGCAAAGGGGGGAAAATGATCTTATCTCGCTCAACTAAAGGTTCTTCCAATATATTGACAGCTCTACATGGAACCATATTTGTTCGAGGAGGCCAGACTTTCTTAACTTAGTGGTTACTCGGTCTCTGGTGTCCCACATGCAAAGAAAGCGTGGCTATTTGATATAACTAGATGGCTGTCCCATGAGAAAATTCACCATCTTCAAGTCAACACAGATGACCCATTTATGATCATGGTACCGTATCTTCTTTAAAACTAACTTAATTTCTTCATATTTTCCGTAAGAGTTGTTGAGTGGGCAAGTGGGACAGAGCCATACAAATTCCCGTTGTGCAACAATACACTTTTTAAACTACGCTTAGAGCTGTCTATGAAAAGACGCCATTCATCTGGTTTATATTCCTCAATACCAAGTTTTTTAAGAAGCCCACTAATATCTCTGCAATAAACCAACTCTCCCTCTTTTATAAAGAAAGGAACTCTTCATGCCGACTCCGATAAAAGGTTATACGGACACCATTCTCTAGAAGATTATTTTCTTTCAGTCGGGAAGCCAACAGTTCTGCTGAGTTTTTGGGGAGGTTCAAGTCACGAACTAGATCATTCAGCTCCTCCTGGGAGAAAAGCTGAGGTAAAGTCGCACCTGAAAAGTCTTCATCTTCAGTGTCATCTTCAGGTGATGAGATTTGTTCAGTTGAGGGCAAAATTATCTGATGCAAGACGCTGAAGACAGGAATAGGAAGCTCTTCACTGTGTGGAACCGGTCTGATAGCTGAGGCAAGATTAGGATAGACAAGCGCTTGTCGGTTTTTCCTGTTAATACCCTTCAAATTTAGGGCACAAAAGTAGCAGTCGTCTAGGTGATTTTTGGGCTCCCGCCACACCATTGATACAGCGAATCTCATACTTTTCCTTGTCCCTTTAGTCCACTGTCGCATATGCTCTGTACATTGTTTGCAAATACTATGCGGTGCCCAGTATTTATCTTGGTCTCCCAGTTTGACCCCAAAATATGCCATATAAGCTCTTTCAACAAAGTCCGTGCTGTTTTTTCCGATTTTCAGGCAAAGTGTATTCTCCACAAATGTAACAAAACACATTTGGAGAATTTACGCAAAACCTTCTGAAAGACATCTTGCTCATTTTCTGTTGCTGAATTCACCACATCTCAAAAAATCTGGAAAAATAGAAAATTAGAATTAGATATGGCAAAGAAAATTAGAGTGGACGTACGCACATTGTGATTAAACGGAAATTCGGTAACTTCAAAACTAGAACTATCAGATCTATCGATAAACCATCTTCCCCAGATGCTTTTCTTCGTTTCATATTTTTAGAGTAAAATTTCCTTCTTCCTTTGTAATCCCTGGTGCACTACTAACATCTACAGATGAATTTATTGACTCAACTACGGTCTTCGACGATTAAAACTCTTGGTAAAATTCTTCTACTCTTTTTACCATTCTGTCTCTACATTTAATGATTTTAACAATACACATACACACACACACACACACACACACACACACACACACATATATATATATATATATATATATATATATATATATATATATATATATATATACATATATTAATCTTTTTCAACCACATTAATTTTTCACTTTAATTCCGTGCCGTCACGATCGAGACTGACAAGGAGCTCGACGGAAGCATATACGGAAACTGAGACGTAGTCAAGCCAAGGACTCGAACCCAACTGAGACGTAGTCAGGCCGAGGACTTGAACCCAACTGAGACGTAACAAGTGAACAGTGACTTAAACCATTGCGCTATCAAGAGATATATATGTTGAGCACAGTTTCTTATATTTGTATGCTCGAGTTACATACATTTACACGAATTTTATGTTCAACCTATCGCCACTATGACAGCGCAATTGGTAGTATGTACGCATGGGAAAGTATTATACACACACACTGAATGGTCCCCAGTACACATATATTATCATTTTTCAAAAATAAGTCACTGTTTACTTGTTACGTCTCAGCTGGGTTCGAGTCCTTGGCTTGACTACGTTTCAGTTTCCGTATATGCTTCCGTGAAGCTCCTTGTCAGTCTCGATCGTGACGGCACGGAATTAAAGTGAAAAATTAATATGGTAGAAAAAGATTAATATATGTGTACTGGGGACCATTCAGTGTGTGTATATATACAGTATATGTATATATATATACATATATATATATATATATATATATATATATATATATATATATATATATATATATAATTTATGCCTCGTTGGTTCTTATAAAGTAACGAAATCACCTGTGTCATTCATTAAGGTCTTGGATCACGTGCTGAGCTCGTGATTGGCATGTATTTCCCATCCGCATGAGAGCTGAAAGCTCGTATATGCAGTATAGACCAATTTTTAAGCGCGCGCACGTGTAATTCACCATGGTCTTGGATAACGTGTTGGACTCATGATCGACAGCTACTGCCCTCCGGATAAGAGCTCAAACCTCACACACACACACACACACACACACACACACACACACACACCCAACTCCCTGTCCACGAGAGTTGGATTAACGGCTCGCAGTGCAGCGATACTGAAATTATTTTAGCCCTAGGTGTGTGTGTGTGTGTGTGTGTGTGTGTGTGTGTGTGTGTGTGTGTGTGTGTGTGTGTGTGTGTGTGTGTGTGTGTGTGTGTGTGTGTGTGTGTGTGTGTGTGTGTGTGTGTGTGTGTGCGTGCGTGTGCGTGCGTGCGTGCGTGCGTGTGTGTGTGTATGTGTGTGTGTGTGTGTGTGTGTGTGTGTGTGTGTGTGTGTGTGTGTGTGTGTGTGTGTGTGTGTGTGTGTGTGTGTGTGTGTGTGTGATTGTGATTCACAACCATGGCCTTTGGATCACGTATTGGACTCGTGATCGACAGCTATTTACCTCCCGGAAGAGAGCTCAGAGCTCGTATTTGACCGATCTATGGGTAATGCTGTGACCTTACACGCACACACACACCCAACTCCCCGCCCACGAGTGTTGGAGTAACAACCCGCAGTGAAGCGATACTCCGTAGTGGCAGCCAGGAAATCTACCAACTGCGCCACGATCACGTGTTGGACTCGTGATCGACAGTTATTAACCTCCCGGATGAAAGCTCAGAGCTCGTATGACCGATGTATGGGTAATACTGTGACCTTGCACGCACACACACACCCAACTCCCCGCCCACGAGAGTTGGAGTAGCACCCCGCAGCGAAGCGATACTGAAATTATTTCAGCCCTGGGCGGGAGTCGAACCCGGACCGCCGTAGTGGCAGGCGAAAAATCTAACCACAGCTCCACGAGTTGTGTGTGTGTGTGTGTGTGTGTGTGTGTGTGTGTGTGTGTGTGTGTGTGTGTGTGTGTGTGTGTGTGTGTGTGTGTGTGTGTGTGTGTGTGTGTGTGTGTGTGTGTGTGTGTGTGTGTGTGTGTGTGTGTGTGTGTGTGTGTGTGTGTGTGTGTGTGTGTGTGTGTGTGTGTGTGTGTGTGTGTGTATGTGTTGTAAAATCGGCTTCCATCATACCAGTGTGGTGATGAAATTGATCCAAAATTCTCTTTTGTACAACATAGGTGTGCAGTGGAATCCTGTCGGTGGTTGACCGTTCCCCGTATCGAGGGCGCGATAAAGATAACGTATCTCGTCTTATCTGGCTGCCTCTGGATATCACAGGGCCCCTTGCACCACTAATATTGAAAGAGGGTGAGTGAGAGTGGGTGGAGGTGGCTCCTTTGCAAATGGTGGAACAACAGACGGTAGCATGTGGTTGGTAGGAGTGGTAGGTTGGTAGTTGGTTGGTACTTTGGTACGTGGTTAGTAGGTTGGTACATACATATACCAAAAGGCTTTTTTCCCCTTACACGGGGGGTAGCCAAAAAGAAAAGGGTATAGAAACCACTCCCACCCATTCCATTTCCTATATATTCCACTCCCCTCCACCCTCCTCCCTCCCTCTTATCTTGGCACCTCCTGGATGACGAGTCATCCCTGCATCCTGTCCACTGCCCTGGGTTAGAAGCAGTGTCGCAAGACACAGCCCATCCACAGCAAGGCCGCTTCATAAATTCGGCGACCACCCCCCATCTCCGTCCCCTCATGCAGAAAAGGAAAAGACGGAGAGAAATCCCTTCGGGCTGCGTCAAATTTTTCTCATACATTCTTCCTCACCCCAATTCCCCCACCCACTCCAACTCATGCATCACAGCATCATCCATATACAACCATTCTCCATTCACCCCTATCTTCTGTCCTCTCCCGTCCTTCCTCAACAGACATTCCTTTCTTTTGTAATGCCCCTTCCACCCCATTCATCCATCTCATCCTAGGACGCCCCTTCATATTCACTCCTTCCAACTCTGCCTTCCACACCTCTTTTACTAATCTTTCTTCACTCATTCTTTCCATGTGTCCAAACCATCCTAATACTCTTTCATCAACCCTATCTCCCAGCTCCCTTTACACCCCTGCTCTCCTCCTCACCTCCTCATTTCTCACTCTATCTAGCCTAGTAACCTCTATCATACTTCTCAGACATTTCATCTCAAACACATTCAAACTCTTTCTCTCTTCCTCTCTTATGTTCCTTGTTTCTGCCCCATACAGTGCTGTTGGCACAATCACTCCTTCATATAACCTCCTCTTAGCATCCATTCCCAAATGTCTATTTCTCATTACACTTTTTAATCCACCAAGACATTTACTCGCTTCTCTCAATCTACATTCTACCTCCACCCCCACTCCTCCCTTTACTGTCACATTTGCACCCAAGTATCTAAAACTATCAACTTCCTCCAGTCTTTCACCCTTTATGCTCACTTCCAGCCTGCTGTCACTCTCTCCCCTTGTACATCCCATCACCTTACTTTTGCCCACATTTATCTTCAGCTTTCTTCTTTCACACACCTTCTCAAACTCTGTCACTAACTTCCTCAATACCTCCTCTGATCCTGCTACAAGCGCAGTGTCGTCAACATACAACAACTGGCTCACCTTCCACTTTTCTCCACTTTCTTTAACCATCTCCAACCCCTAACTCACTACCCTTGCATTCACCTCTCGCACCACCCCATCCATGTAAAGATTGAACAGCCAGGGCGACATAACACATCCCTAACGAAGTCCCACCTTGACCTCAAACCATTCACTCTCTCCATTTCTAATCCTAACACAAGCTCTACTACTCTCGTAAAGACTCTTGACTGCTCTTAACAGCTTTCCTCCTATCCCATATATCCGCAAAACCTCCCACAGTGCATTCCTGTCTACCCTGTCGTAAGCCTTTTCCAGATCCATAAAAGCCCAAAAAACATCATTACCTTTTCCTATAGCTTTCTCAAATATCTGTCTTACTACAAAGATCTGATCTACACAAACCCTACCTGTCCTAAACCCACACTGTTCCTCACCAATTACTCCCTCTGTTCCTCTCCTAATCCTCTCAATCAAGACCCTCCCATAAGCCTTCCCAACTACACTCAACAAGCTGATCCCTCTGAAACTACTACACTCACACTTGTCCCCCTTTCCCTTGTAAAGCGGAACTATACAGGCACTCCTCCAGTCCTCCGGCACTCTACCCTCTCTCCAGCAAAAATTAAATAGCCTCACCAGCAAGTCCACCATAAATGTACCTCCTTTCTTCAGACATTCTGTATGGCATCCATCCAGACCAGGTGCCTTACCTGCTCTCATCATCTTAACAGCTGCTTTCACTTCATCTTTCCCTATTTCTCCTTCATTTTCCTCACTCATCACTGTCATTTTCTTAGCGCTTCCCACTGCAACTACCTTTCCCTCGCTATCCTCCTTCACATTTAGCAACTCCCTAAAATACTCTGCCCACCTTCCTCTCACTGCCTTCTCTTCCATTATCATCTCTCCATCTGCACCTTTTACCTTTTCTTCTCTATTTGATTCGCCTCCTCTTCCTCTTTTAAATTCCTTTCAAAACATCTTTTTATTACTTTCAAAATTTTCTGTCATACTCCTACCCCATTTCACATCTGCTCTCCTCTTTGCTTCCTTTATTTTATGCTTAACTTCCCTTCTCTTTACTTTGTACCTCTCATACAATTTCCTCGTCCTAATTTGTAGCCAATCTATGAATGCCTGCTTCTTCCTAATCCCACCCTCCGTCCCTTTTTTTTTGTCGCCTTTTACGACTCAAGTGGAAAGACTTGGTGGTAGCATTCTCTTCCCCCACCACAGGGTAGGCGAAAAAATTAATATTTAGAGAAATGGTACAGGACAGTAACAAGGGGTTGGGGGACAACATAACGGAGGGACAGCCGTAGTATAAAAGTGCCGTCATTTCTCTATGAACAGAGCTTTCCTCTATCACAGACAAAATGATGTGTGGCTCTGGCCCGTTGGGGCGCCCCATATAGACCCTAAAGTATCATGCTACTTTGCCACAATAGCATGCAGCCAATACCCCAGTAGGTTGGTAGGTATAGTAAATTATATGAGTGGTATACTCGAACGAGTGGTAGAATGGTATGATATATTAATAGAGAAAGACGGGGTGATGGACTTCTGTTGTGGTGGTGATGGTCATCGTCGTCGTCGTCATCGTCATTGGAGGAAATTTCTGTCGATTTCACAACTATCGAAACCGAGATGAAACGGAAAGGAAAAGATAAAGATAGACGCCATCACCTCATTGTATGACGTCATAGAGTGACGTCACGCCCCCATGATATTATTAGTATGAATTACGTAAAGGCTATAAAAAGAAACAAAAGCATTAATATGGTATGACACAATACAAAAAAATATATATTAACGGCATTATATCGTTTGGATTCTCGCTGGCCGAGCGGGTTAGAGCGTCGCTACTTGCGGCGGAGATCGAGGTAACGGCAATTCGAACCCAGCCACCAGCGCGTTGGACCAAGGCCACATTTCATATTATTCCACGTTACAAAGTTCTCTGTAAGGGGTACCGTCCTAGCCTTCTGATAGAGAGCGACGTGAAACCGAATCATTATAATATCGTTTAGTGATGTCTTCCCGTGGTTATACAGTATTATACAATATTTAGATATTTCAGTAGTACTGAAGTAATTCAGTAATATGTACTTATCCTCAGTGGTATATACTTACACTACTCTACCTGAAAAGCTGATAACCGACGACTGTTCTCTTCCCCTTACTTACCGAGGACATAAAAACAGACCCACTCTCACACAATACAGGTATAAGACCACAGTTTCACCCGCAGCCCTACGAATACTAACAATGATCCTCAGATATTTCCATAAATGTAGTTACATATATGAATATCCTATATATGTAGTGTATGAAAATAATTATTATTTTGGTTAAAAAGACGTTATTCTACGCTCGAGAAGGGAGCATACGTTTTCGACGTCACACGAAATGAGAGCGAAAAAATTTTGGGTTGACATCTTAATACTCTATTGAATCATGTTTAACTCTTTAAGATACATTATTATTTCTATGTATTATTCAGTAACCATGTCAAACCATATAAGTACTATGTTCTCTGTTGAGGCAAGATAAATTTCTGTAGTTATTTCGGGTAAGAAATGATGCATTCTGGCCATTTGGTTCGAGAAGCGTCACCAAGCTTGGACGCAATGTCGCAAAATACGTTTACTCTGTCTTGACCAATCAGGTCCAAACCCCCATAGACGCTGGTTCTATGGACCAATCAGAATTTATTTTTGTGTCGAATGCTTTGCGCGCGTTCTGCGTGAATGGCAGAACAGGCTAGCGCAGGGGTTCTCATTAGGGGTGAAATTCAACCCTAGGGGGGAATTTTGGGTATTCTGGGGGTGATTTGTGACCACAGTCAGCTTACGGGGTGAGGAAAGCAATTATAGGTTTTGGCCTATCTGGCCTGTCACCTGGGCTGGATTTATTCTAATTTGGGAAAAATATATACTAATTTGGAAAAAATAAAAGGGTTTTTAGTAATATTTGCATATTATTTAGAATGCACCTTTTGAAATAGACAATCTTGGAAAGGGGGGGGGAATGACATTCTGACAAATGGTGAAAGGGGTGAATGGGCCAAGCAAGGCACCCATGGACGAGAGGAAGGAGTGGAGATGTTCCGGCTGCGAATTAAGTCCCTTCCTCCCCCTTTTTGTACACTTAACTAAGCCAGTAATTAATAACTTGGAATCATATTTAGAATTTATTATTCAGTTATATGTCCTTGGTTATAGTTATCTTGTTAATCCTATTAAATTTAATTAATTATCTTAAGTATCATATGTGTTCCATTTTTCTTAATTTTCATGATAACGCAAGATTAAGTGGTGGTTTATTTATTGATACCGTGAACAGAGTATCCCGAAGACATAAGGTCTTGGAAATCATACATATCATCTTGGAAAATCTTCATGTTACGAGTCTGAAGTGTTTTTAGAGATTTGTAACAATATCTGTAGGTGGGAGTGAGGTGAAATGCATGACGGTGAGTACATTACACAGGGGAGTGATATATAGGGTCGGCCTTGTTAGGTTAGGTCAGGTAAGGTTAGATTACTGTTAAGGTTAGGTTAGATTAAGTTAGGTTAGGTTGGAATCCCGCTAATGGGTAAACGCGTGACGACAGTTGTACTAGGGCAAGGACGTCGGGGAGGAGCGTCTCCCAAAGCCCATCACCACCCGGTGGGCTGTCATTCTGACCAGATGCAAGATCTCTGTAGTTTCACTATTTTCTACAACCTTTTCACACTAGGAGATGTAACCGGCGACTGATCACTTCTGTTAATGTATAATATAGAAACATACCCGCACTCACACTACAAGGACAGTAATACAAATTTTCTTCCTAGGGACATTAAAACAAAATGTAAATAACATTAGACTACTCAAAATAGATGAAAATAGTCATTATAATTTTGGAAGAAATTGTTTTCAATATACTACAAGATGGAAATATTCAAAATATTTTTTTGCAAAAGTAGTTTTTAATATATCATCAGTATTTGCAAGGATTTCGTTTGGCATGCTACCCCCCTCCCCCTTTTTTTAATCATTGGGAGAAATCATTTTGCCCACCCCATAGAATTTCAAAGTGAAATTTATTATAATTATTTTCAGGATCGTAACACATAACGCTCTAGTTGAAGTTATCACAATGCAATCACTACAAACTATGTACAGAAAATATATGTAGGTACAAAGTTTAGCTTAGATCCGTTTTATTTTTATCTTTATCTTATTATTTCTATCATTTTTGGCAGGGGTTCTCAAAATGGTCGTTGTCGATGCCAAGGGGTCGAAAGAGGGTTGATGAATAACCAGGGGATCGGTAAATGTTTACTGCAGTACAGTGCTAAGAAGTGATGAGAGGGTAGATAATGTGAAAAAAATGGTATTAACTTTACCATAGTAAGTTATCTCTACATCTCAATAAATCGACATTTGGCACCTCTAATTTTCCCATGGCCTATGTGAGGTATAACAGTCGAAGTCAAAAGGACATTATTGATGATTTTTTGTTTGCCAAGTATCTCACAGCTGATGCAAAAGGTGAGACAGTTTTACAATGTGTGTTGAATTATTTTGAAGAACTCAACATACCTCTTAGTGATATTACTGCAGTGGCAATGGCTGGCCGGTGCAGAGGATTTGAAAGCCTGCTCGAAGTGAAAGTATCGTAGCCTACACGTGTACCGGTGAACTGCATGATGCCTTCAAAGAATACATCCAATTAACAAAATCAAGGCACATCCACTCAATTCACGATTGTTCGCACTGCTGTGCTAGGAGAATGATGACATTAAGATTTGTTGACTTGTACAACTCAGCTGTTCAGTTCCTGGTAGGACTCATCTATGTGAATAGTTGAAAAAAATGCAAAAATTTCTAAAAGACACGGGGTGCTTTAATCGGCCCGTCCACCATTCCAATTAGGTATATGTTTCACGTTATGTGATTCATCAACTGTGACTTAATTAATAGGAAATGCCGATTCACAGGTCGACACAAGATTAGAT